>NW_006298960.1:105622-107136 GCF_000327345.1 Myotis davidii | reverse complement strand
GGCCCATGTCCTTGCCGCACCTCCATCGAGTGAACGCCATCTGTGGCGACCAGGTGGGCAGCAAAGCCGGCACTTACACCAGAGGTACACCCGCCGTCTCTTGGGGACCCCTCCCACTGTTCTCAACACAGTCTCCAGGCAGCCACGACCAAGCCAGCCGAGTGGGCGAGCAAGATCAACACTGTCGGCCACTCCTGGCAGCATAGACCTGGGAGGCGTCCGGTAGCTGCTGCCCCAGGCATCTGCTTACTGCTTCCCACTCTGGACAATCACCGCGTCTGCACTAACCCCCCAGCACCCAGCAGAACTGGGTCCAGGAGAGTGTGGACTTGGAGAAGGCACAGGGCAGGCCGTGCGAGCCTGTCTATGCGCCAGGACACGGAGGCCCAGCGAGAGGCCAGTGCTGGGCCACTTGACACGCCCCCACGTGCGAGTCCGGGGCTGGAGCACCTTCCTCACCGGGCTTCGAATTTCCCACCCAGGGCCCCAGCACCCACTTCCCCTGGCCTGCAGGAGGCACTCCACAGCTTCTGCCCTCAGGGATGCAGGTGGCCCCGTGAGCCGAGCCCCAGCTGTCGCTCCTCAGGCCTGGGAACCCCTGTGCTCTGCTTCCTGGGCAGCGCGTGCCAGAGTGTGAGATGTGAAAACATGCCCCACGTGGGCGCCTGATGAGGAGTCAGGAGGAGGAGCGAGCAGTCCAGCTGCGCCGATGGCCAGCGAGGGGACGGTGGGAGGCAGTCTTCATGTTGGGCCTCAGTTACCTCATCAGCAAACGGCACCAGTGCTGTGGGGTCACATGGGAGGTGCGTGTGGAGGTGCCTGGGGTCCGGCAATGAGCAGAATCAGACACCTCGAGGTCTGGGACCTCGGGGCTCACACCCCCTCCTCCTCCAGCACTCTATGAGCCACCGAGGACTCAGACATTTAAAGGAAGACCCATTGCCATCAGCTCAGGAGGCAGCAGGAGGCAGACCCTGGTTCAGACCTCAACTCCACCCCAGGCACTGCCTGGCGATCATGGGTGGGCTCCCTGCTTCAGCCTCTGCTTACTTATCTACAAAATGGGCACCAGAGGGCTCCAGTTCAGCAATGCTGTATCCTGGAGACCCTGAGAATCCTCTTATGCACACCACCTCCCCCCGCCCCCGCCCCCAACACACACACGCAACTTAGAAAAACTGGGCAAAATATAACAAATAACATTTAAATGCATGGCTGAGCTTTTGAGAAAGTAAGGGACAATTCCAGCGACAAACAAAGAGTGAGAAATCACAAAGCGTAAGCCCACGCATAGACCCTACGCTGCAGGAGCAGGAGGAAGGCAGGAGGGCGGCCCCCCGGCCCAGGACTGGGGCTGCAGCTCACAGAAGCCGCCGGATCCTGTGCCTAGGCATCCAGCTAGCTGGACCTTCCTCGGCTGGATCCATGAAGAAAAAAAAAAAATAGCCAGCCAGCGGAAACTTCCCAGGAGTCTCAAAACTGTATCATCCAGAGCTGCAAACTTTATTATAATA
>NW_006298960.1:100840-103039 GCF_000327345.1 Myotis davidii | reverse complement strand
CTGGGCCCCCTTCTTCAGCCTCTGCTTACTTATCTACAAAATGGGCACCAGAGGGCTCCAGTTCAGCAATGCTGTATCCTGGAGACCCTGAGAATCCTCTTATGCACACCACCTCCCCCCGCCCCCGCCCCCAACACACACACGCAACTTAGAAAAACTGGGCAAAATATAACAAATAACATTTAAATGCATGGCTGAGCTTTTGAGAAAGTAAGGGACAATTCCAGCGACAAACAAAGAGTGAGAAATCACAAAGCGTAAGCCCACGCATAGACCCTACGCTGCAGGAGCAGGAGGAAGGCAGGAGGGCGGCCCCCCGGCCCAGGACTGGGGCTGCAGCTCACAGAAGCCGCCGGGTCCTGTGCCTAGGCATCCAGCTAGCTGGACCTTCCTCGGCTGGATCCATGAAGCAAAAAAAAATAGCCAGCCAGCGGAAACTTCCCAGGAGTCTCAAAACTGTATCATCCAGAGCTGCAAACTTTATTATAATCAAAGAAGCAAGTGCTTCTTAAATTGGTAAAGTCGAAAAATTGGTCATCTGGCATTTCTGTCTTTGGCAAATTGATTTTTTGAAATATTGGCTTGGCAAACTGACTTTCAATTGGTAGCATCTTGGCCTTCTTTCCAGTTTTAAAGGTCCTCACAGGAGAGGAGTCAATACCACCTAAAGCGACCCACAGACGCAGCCCAAACCCTGTCAGAACTCCAACAACCTTTTTGAAGAAATGAAAAGGCATATTCTCAGATTCACCTGAAATTGTAATCAGTAATCAATAATCAAAAACAATCTTGAGAAAGAAAAACAGAGAGAAATCATACTTCCTGATTTCAAAACCTACTGCAAAGCTTCAACAATCAAAGCCGTGAGGAACCGGCATTAGGATAGACACATACATCAGTGGAATAAAATTGAGAGTCCAGTCTTTGCTCAATAGGTTTGTGGCAGAAGAAAAGGCACAGGAATGGGCCCGGAGCGTTCCACCGCACACCAGCCCGGGGGCGGGAGTCAGGTCCCGCGGCACATCCCCCAGGCCCTGTCATTGCCGCACCTCCATCGAGTGAACGCCATCTGTGGAGAACAGGTGGGCAGCAAAGCCGGCACTTACACCAGAGGTACACCCGCCGTCTCTTGGGGACCCCTCCCACTGTTCTCAACACAGTCTCCAGGCAGCCACGACCAAGCCAGCCAAGTGGGCGAGCAAGATCAACACTGTCGGCCACTCCTGGCAGCATAGACCTGGGAGGCGTCCGGTAGCTGCTGCCCCAGGCATCTGCTTACTGCTTCCCACTCTGGACAATCACCGCGTCTGCACTAACCCCCCAGCACCCAGCAGAACTGGGTCCAGGAGAGTGTGGACTTGGAGAAGGCACAGGGCAGGCCGTGCGAGCCTGTCTATGCGCCAGGACACGGAGGCCCAGCGAGAGGCCAGTGCTGGGCCACTTGACACGCCCCCACGTGCGAGTCCGGGGCTGGAGCACCTTCCTCACCGGGCTTCGAATTTCCCACCCAGGGCCCCAGCACCCACTTCCCCTGGCCTGCAGGAGGCACTCCACAGCTTCTGCCCTCAGGGATGCAGGTGGCCCCGTGAGCCGAGCCCCAGCTGTCGCTCCTCAGGCCTGGGAACCCCTGTGCTCTGCTTCCTGGGCAGCGCGTGCCAGAGTGTGAGATGTGAAAACATGCCCCACGTGGGCGCCTGATGAGGAGTCAGGAGGAGGAGCGAGCAGTCCAGCTGCGCCGATGGCCAGCGAGGGGACGGTGGGAGGCAGTCTTCATGTTGGGCCTCAGTTACCTCATCAGCAAACGGCACCAGTGCTGTGGGGTCACATGGGAGGTGCGTGTGGAGGTGCCTGGGGTCCGGCAATGAGCAGAATCAGACACCTCGAGGTCTGGGACCTCGGGGCTCACACCCCCTCCTCCTCCAGCACTCTATGAGCCACCGAGGACTCAGACATTTAAAGGAAGACCCATTGCCATCAGCTCAGGAGGCAGCAGGAGGCAGACCCTGGTTCAGACCTCAACTCCACCCCAGGCACTGCCTGGCGATCATGGGTGGGCTCCCTGCTTCAGCCTCTGCTTACTTATCTACAAAATGGGCACCAGAGGGCTCCAGTTCAGCAATGCTGTATCCTGGAGACCCTGAGAATCCTCTTATGCACACCACCTCCCCCCGCCCCCGCCCCCAACACACACACGCCACT
>NW_006298960.1:91819-97390 GCF_000327345.1 Myotis davidii | reverse complement strand
TCTTGAGAAAGAAAAACAGAGAGAAATCATACTTCCTGATTTCAAAACCTACTGCAAAGCTTCAACAATCAAAGCCGTGAGGAACCGGCATTAGGATAGACACATACATCAGTGGAATAAAATTGAGAGTCCAGTCTTTGCTCAATAGGTTTGTGGCAGAAGTGCCAAGCCCATTCAATGAGAAAAAAAAAAGTATTTTCAACAAAAGGTGCTGGGACAACTGGGTTTTCATATGCAGAAGAATGAAGTTGGACCCTTACCACACACTATATGCAAAAAATTAACTCAAATGAGTCAAAAAACTATAAGAGCTAAAGCTTTAAAACTTTTAGAAGAAATATGAAAAATAAATCTTCATGACTTTGGATATGGCAATGAATTCTTGGCAGGGCATTAAAAATGCCAGCAACAACTAAAACATAAATTGGACTTCATCAAATTTAAAACTTTTGAGCAACAAAGGACATCATGAAGAAAGTGAAAATACAGCTGACAGAATGGGGGGAATATTTGCCAATTATATGTTCAAACTTATACTCAGAATATATAAAACATTCTAAAACTTAACAACAAAAAGGCAAAACAACTCAATGTAAAAATGAGCAAAGGACTTGAATAGAGATTCCTCTGAGGAAGATATACAAATTCGGATAAACACATGACAAGTTGCTCAGCATTAATAATCATTAGGAAAATGCAAACCAGAACTTCACACCTATAATTAAAAACAACAAACAAGGACAGAAAATGACACAGTTGGTGAGAATGTGGAAAAATTGGAAACCTTGTACATTTCTGGTGGGAATGTAAAATGGTACAACTTCCGTGGAGGGTAATTTGGCCATTCCTCAAAAAGCTAAGCATAGAATTACCATCTAACCCAGGAATTCCATTCCTAGGTATGTACTCAAAAGAATTAAAAGCAGGAACTCAAACAAATGCATGCTAATGTTCATAGCAGCATTATTCACAGAGTCAAAAGGTGAAAACAAGCCAAGTGTCCATCAACAGATCAATGGATAAACAAAATGTGGTGTGTAGGTATGATGAAATAGTACTCGGCCTTTCAAAGGAATCAAGGTCTGGCACATGCTACAATGGATTAACCTTGAAAACATTATGCTAAGTAAAATAAGCCAGACATAAAAGGGCAAATTTGGTATGATTTCATTATATGAAATATCTAAAACAGAGAAACTTATAGGGACAAAGTAGAGTAGAGTTTATCAAAGGTTGGAGGCGAGGCATGGGGAATTATCGCTTAATGGGTCGAGCTTCTGTTGGGCAGTGAAAGAGGTTCTGCGAATCTCAGCATGTTCCAGAACTATTTCAGCATTGTTGTAAGAACTCGCGAATTTTTTGGAAGAAGTCCTTTTGAAACTGCACGTGAAGAAGACCACCCTGTCTGAGCTCTACCAAGTCTCAGGTCTCCATGTGGGGGTCGTCATATCTCCCAGAGCGTGGGGAGCCTTGCCCCCTAGAGAATGTCCAACATCCCTGACTGCCTCTCCTGGTCAGCCCCCACCCATGCCGGCTCCTGGGGGCTCTGGGGAGAGACATGGTCTTTCCTCTTCACCCTCCAGCTCCCGTTCTGCCTCAGCTTCCTGCTGCACGTCCCAGATCGCTCCAGGAACCCCGGGTGGGCAAGTCACTCAGTGCAGAAACAGCCAGGAGCCAGCAAGAGTAGGGGAAGCCACATGACCGCCCAGTGGGGGCAGGAGGCAGGATGGTCTGGGCTAGAAGCCAGACCACTGGGCTCAGATCCCATGGACGCTCTGATGGAGCCCCAGCATCCTAGCCTGTAAAAGGGGTTCTGGTCCAAGCGAGTGCATGGGACGTGCCTCAGTGTGCTGAGTGTCACTGCCATTACTGGTGCCAGTGGCAGAGCACACCACCTGGGTCACTGGTTACGGGCAGTGCACCATGAAGGAGGTAGGAGGCTCAGAATGCAAAGGACATGCCCAGAGGAAACGCTGCTCAGTGGCCTCCCCCACACCCAGGCCACGCAGCCAATGCCTGTCCCGGGGTGGGGCACACGGATGGAAGCCAAGGATATTCGGGACTCCCATCCCTGGAGTCGTGGAGCCTGTGAGAGCTAATTTTCTGTGTCAGCTTGACAGAGCCAACAGGGGCCCAGACCCTGCGGTCCGTATTCTGAGGGTGTCAGTGAGGGTATTTCTGGATGCCATTGACACTGAGTCGGTAGACTGAGCGAAGCAGATTGCCCTCTCGCTGGGCGAGCCTCCTCCAGGCAGCTGAAGGCCTGAGTAGAACAAAAGACTGACCCTCCGGGAGCAAGGGCAGCTCTTCCTGCCTGCCTGCCTGCCTGCCGGGAGCTGGGCCTGGGCCTTTCCTGGCCTTTACACTCAAACTGAAATAATCCATCTTCAGCCTGCAACTGTCAGGCTAGCTTACCCATCAGCTCTCCTGGATCTTCAGCTTGCTGACTGCGGATCATGGGACTCTTCAGCCTCCATAATCATATGAGCTGATTCCTTATAATAAATCTCTTGACTGACAGGCGATAGGTAGGCAGATAGGTAGGTAGATAGATAGATGTAAATGATAGAGATGTAGATGTAGATAAACAGAGACATAGGAGATATATTATATATATACACATATGGCCTGTTGGCTCTGTTTCTCTAGAAAACCCTGACTAACACAGAGCCCACGTGTGGGGAGTGGCCCCGGGGCCCTGGCACCCTGAAGGACTCACCCTTCCTGTGCTCCCAGGCAGGGCCCTGGCTGAGAACAGGGCGGTGCTGCTGCCAAGCCAGCACTTCCGGGGCCGTAAGCTCAGCAGTCACGGCTGAGGGAACCCACCCTAAGGTTGTGCTGCTATGAAGGAGGCAGCCTGGCTGTACAATGGGTGGGTTGATTGACACCTGGCCCAGACGCTCCACCAGCTGTGACCTGCAGCAGGCTGCTTTCCCTCCCCATGAAGCAGGGGTTTGAGAGTGCCTAGCCCACCGCCATTTAAATGCCCAGTGCTTGGCACACAGCTGGCATTCAGTATTAGCTGGTGGCAAAAAAAAAAAACAACCCAGAGAACAGACATCTGCTGTCCACACAAGGTCAGACTTGCCCATGACTGGTCGTGGACAGGGGTTGAGCTCTGTGGTGAAAGAACCCAGCACCCAAGGCCACTGCAGTGCCCAGAGGCCCCTGGCCCAGAACACCTACAACTGTCCAGCACATGTGTCTCCTGGAAGTGGGGGCCCCAGGGGACACAGAGGGTGCCCCATGGTAGCTGGCCCAAGAGCTAACTTCCAAGGGTGTAGCTGGTCATCTACATTGTCAGCCCCCAGCACCAGTCTGGTCATCAGTGTTCCCAGTCACCTTCAAGGACTGCCCTGCATCACATTCCTTGGTTCTGGCCCAGTATGTCCCCTTCAGAGAGGTCTCCCAGGGGGAGGGGGATCCTCAAGCCCCAACCCACATGTGTGCGTCCACTTCCAGGCACCTGTGTTATCCATACCTTTGCTCACCACACCCCTTCTGCCCCAGCCTCAAACCCAGAGCATCCCTCTATCTAGAACATCCCCATTGTGGCCACTGTATGTCAGCTAAGGCTGCCATACAAAATGTCACAGATCAGAGCTTAAACAACAGAAACTTATTCTCACAGGTTTGGAAGTTCAAGAGCTAAGGCCAAGGTGCCCGCAGGGTTGGTTTTTGGTGATACGTCTCTTCCTAGATTGGAGACGGCCACCGTTTTCTGTGTCCTCACATGGTCTTTCCTCTGTGCATGTGGGAAGAGGGAGAGGAGAGAGGCAGAGACACCACACCTATGGGATTAAGACTTCACCCTTATGATCTCATTTAACTTTAATGACCTCCCTTCAGGCCTTTTCTCCAAATGCAGTCATATTAGAAGTTAGGGCTTCAACATGTGGATTGGGAGATGGAGGGCACACAATTTAGTTTGGATAGTCAGCATGGCGTCTCCCCTGCCCAGCTGTGTGCTGGTGACCCCCAGGAGATCCGAAGTCCCCAGACAGGCCAAGGGCAGGCCCAGGACCGGCCCAGGGATCCTGCCTGCCCTCACTGGAGTCCAGAGCCCTGAGCCAGGTCCCTTCAGAGGATGGAGATGCTCAGTCACTGAAGGTCCTGGTCCCCAGTTCTCTCCCCCTAACCCCACTCCCACTTGCCGACCTGTGCCTGTGAGCCCACCAGTGACCCAAACAAGAGCTGGTGTTTGCATGAGACCTGTTGGACTCACCATGGTCCTGGGCGGGGCCGGGCCCTGGGAGAGCGAGGGCGTGGGAACCTGCCTCCCACCTTTGATGCTCCTGAGCAGGGCCAGGGGCTCCATGGAGTCCACTGCCAGCCCCCCGGTCACAGTCCTCTCCAGGCATTTCCGCCTGTGACCTGCAGCCCTGGAACCTCACCCAGAAGCTCCGCAGGCCCCCAGCAGCAGTGCTCAGTGCCAAGCCCTCCTTGGACTGACCTCCAGTATGGACACCCCTCAACTGTTGGCCCAGCTTACAGCTCCAGGCTGAGGTGGGGGTAGGAGGAGAGCTCAGCAGTGTGCCAAGGATCCCTTTGGGTGAGGGCACTGTGTGCCCTTCTCAGCCAAGCCCCCATCAAACCACCTACAGGTGCAAATGATAAGAAGGCACCACATGAGGCCAGGGGAGAGCCAAGGCCCTCTGGGTCCCCAAGGGTCCTGCATGAGCAGAGACCACTACTGCCTCTTAGAGAGAGCTCTTTCAAGAGAGAGGGACTTAGAAGGAGGGGTTTCCCAGCAGAGATTTCAAATCAGCCCGTGGTGTGGGATTTCTGTCATTGATTTTATGATAAACAGAGAACACAGCTTGTCAAAAAAACAAAAAAAAAAAAAAGGAAGGGCTATTATAAATACACCAGTGGGATCCCTCGGCCTGGCCTGCGGGGATTGGGCCAAAACCGGCTCTCCAACATCCCCTGAGGGGTCCCAGATTTCAAGAGGGCACAGGCCAGGCCAAGGGACCCCACCAGTGCATGATCAGGGCTGGGGAGGGACCACAGGAGGGCTCCAGGGCACGTCCAGCCCATCTCACCCAGTCCGATGGGCTAGACCCCAGCAGCAAGCTAACCTACCGGTTGGAGTGCCTGCCCCCTGGTGGTCAATGTGCATCATAGTGACTGGTCAAATGGTCGGACACTTAGCATATTAGGCTTTTATTATATAGGATAAAGATGGGGCGAAGCCTGTTTTCTGGAGGGAGCAAGACTGTCAGATGCCTTGAGGTGCATCTGACTGATGGCTGCCTGGGTCTGGGCTCTCTGTGGGGGAGGCAGTGTCCCAGCGCTGAAGGCCCTCCCTCAACCCCCCTCCCCCCACTGACACCTGGCCATGACATCCTCTGGTGATCTCACCTTCCTCCCTGGGAGTCTCCCCAGGCCAGCTGCTCTGTCCTCCGGGAGCTCCTTCCCAGTCTGAGCAGCACCTGACAGGTTGACAGAGTAGAGATGACATCAGTGCTGGAACCGAGTGAGAAGGGGGCGTACTTAGTGTGTGTGCGCTGGGGCTGCAGGAGCAGGAACACTACAGAGGGTGAGGCTGGGGTGCGGGGGGCCCTCTGA
>NW_006298960.1:89999-91247 GCF_000327345.1 Myotis davidii | reverse complement strand
CCCCTCCCTACAGCCAGGTTGGGCCTGGCACAGGGTACTCACCCCACCCCAAGGTCATGCTCACCTCCCAGGCCCCCATGAGGCCTGGAGGAGACTGTCACAGTCCAGCTGCGAGGCTGTGAGAGGGCCTGGTTTTCTGTGTTTCCCACACTATGAGACAGTGCCATTGTTGGGAGGGGAGGGCCTTCCGGCCTGGGCCCAGGAGAGAGGGGACAGGGACACTCCACTTCAAACAGTCCCAGGCAGACTCCTCCCAGGCTGGCTGCCGCCCTATGTAAGATGATGAGGTGACGGCACTGGCTGTGCAGGCAGCTGGGAGCAGAATCGCACCCAGCATCCTCCTGGCTCCAGGATGGAGCAGCGAGGCTCCTGAGCCAGTCACTTCAGTTTTTCCTCAATCTTCGCAGCCCATGTTCAGGCTACTTTGGCCCGAGTGAGAGCATTTTGCCTCCTTTTTGTGAGGAAAACCATGGAATGGACTTCTTTTCTATATTCCACTTGGACTGTGGCCTATACCTTAAATGTAAGAACATCAAGACAATGAGGCCGGGGGCTTTCTGGGCGACCTTTCTCAGATTTGTCCATCAGAACAATGGGAACTCACAGTTCTACCCGCTCCAGGGCTGTTAGGGGATGGAACAGAAAGCGGACTGGCTTCATGACGGGGAGTCGGGCTCTGTTGAGAAGTACCCCTGGGCCCTGGAGAGCCTGGAGCTGCCTCAGGATTCCCCAACCACTGAGGGGAGCTGCCACCTTCTTTCAAGGTAATGGTGTCAGGGGTTCCAGGGGAATCCAGGGTGCTAGAGAGACTGGGGTTCTGATGTTGATCTTTAAGCTCCAGAATTTTGTCTACACAGCTTCTGATTCGATTTCATCTGGCAGGAGCCTCAGGACTAGTGCTAGCGGCAAGATTTGAGGGCAGGAAAGATTGTGTCCCGGATTTCCTACAGAATATTTGAGCATGGTGGAAGGATCAATGAAACTTTCAGTTAAACTTGGCTGATAGAGTATTTCACTCTCTCCCAAAATCCTGAGACAGCACCACTGGATCCCCATTGTATAAGGTCACCCTACCAAGACTGGGAGACATAGCAGATCTACTTAATATTCAGGAACAAACAAAAAGAGGCAGCCAAAATTTTAAGACAAAAAATATCCCTCCCCCGCCCCACAACAAACAAAAAAAAACCCAGCAGAAATCTCCAGAAAAAGAGCTAAATAAAATGTAGGCAAGCAATTTACCAGATA
>NW_006298960.1:89566-89895 GCF_000327345.1 Myotis davidii | reverse complement strand
TAAAAATAAAAAGAACCAGGCAGAAATGAAGAGTACAATATCTGACATGATGAATATACTAGAAGGAATAAAGAGTAAATTGGATGAAGCAGAGGATTAAATCAACCATTTCAAGATAAGGTAGCAGAAAACACACAATAAAATCAGCAAAAAGAATACAATATAAAAGTTAAGGATAGTTTAAGGGACCTTTAGAACAACATAAGGCATAACAACATTCATATCATCTAGGTAATAGAGGAGAAAAGAAAGAGAAAGGGATGAAGAACCTATTTGAAGAAATAATGGCTGAAACTTTCCTCACCTGGTGAAGAAAAAAGACACAAAAA
>NW_006298960.1:84096-89490 GCF_000327345.1 Myotis davidii | reverse complement strand
GCAGCAAGAGAAAGACAGTTAGTTGCCTACAAGGGAGCACCCCTAAAACTATTGGCTGATTTCTCAAAAGAAACATTTCAGGCCAGAAAAAAATGGGCATGAAATCTTCAAAGTGATGAAAAGCAAGGACATACAATCAAGACTCCTTTACCCAGCAAGACTATCATTTACATTTGAAGGAGAAATAAAGAGCTTCCAGAGCTTCTCAGATAAGAAAAAAACAAAAACATTTTATTACTACCAAACCAGCATTACAGGAAGTATCAAAAGGATCATTTACATTTGAAGGAGAAATAAAGAGCTTCCAGCACTTCTCAGATAAGAAAAAAACGAAAACATTTTATTACTGCCAAACCAGCATTACAAGAAGTATTAAAGGATCTGCTTGAAGAAGAAGAAGAAGAAGAAGAAGAAGAAGAAGAAAATAAAAAGAATTAAATGGCAATAAGTATGTATCTATCATTATCACTTTAAATGTAAATGGCTTGAATGCTCCAATTAAAAGACATAGGGTAGCTGCATGGATAAGAAAACAAGACTGATATATATATGCTGTCTACAAGAGACCCACCTCAGAACAAAAGATATGTAGAGACTAAAAGTAAAGAGAAGGAAAATGATATTTCATGCAAATAGAAAGGGGAAAAAGCTGGGGTAGCAATACTTATGTCTGATGAAATAGACTTTAAAACAAAGGCTATAATAAGAGACAAAGACAGACACTATGTAATGATAAAGAGAGCAATCCAACAAGAGGATGTGACACTTGTAAACATTTATGCATCCAACATAAGAACACCTAAATATATAGAGCAAATCTTAGGATGTAAAGGGACAAACTAACAGTAATACAGTCATAGTAAGGGATTTTAAGACCCATTAACATCAATAGATAGATTTTTCAGACACAAAAATCAACAAGGAAACAGCGGCCTTGAATGACACACTAAATCGGATCAATTTTATTATGGTCTTCTCAGAGCATTTCATCCGAAAGCAGCAGAATATACATTTTTTTTCCAAGTGCACATATAACATTTTCTAAATAACAAGGAAACAGCGGCCTTGAATGACACACTAGATCAGATCAATTTTATTATCGTCTTCTCAGAGCATTTCATCTGAAAGCAGCAGAATATACATTTTTTTCCAAGTGCACATAGAACATTTTCTAAGATAAATCACATGTTAGGACACAAAACAAATCTCAATAAATTTAAGAGGATTAAAATCGTATAAGAAATTTAAGAAGATTGAAATAATATCAAGCATGTTATCTGACCACAATGGTATGAAATTAGAAATCAATTACAAGAAAAAGGCTGCAAAACACACAAAGACATGGAGGCCAAAAACATGTTAGTAAACAATGACTGGGTTAATAATGATCAAAAGAAAAATCCAAAGTTATCTTGAGACAAATAAAAATGAACACACAACAACCCAAAATCTATGGGACAGAGCAAAAGCAGTCCTTAGTTGGAAATTCATAGCAAAACAGGCCTACATCAAGAAGCAAGAAAAATCTCGAATAAACATTCTAAATTTACACTTAAAGGAACTCATAAAACAACAACAAACAAAGCCCAAAGTAACTAGAAGAAAAGAAATAATAAAGATTAGAGCAGAAATAAGTAACATAGAGACTAAAAAACAATACAAAAGATCAATGAAATTAAGAGTTGGTTCTTTGAAAATATAACCAAGATTGATGAGCCTTTAACCAAACTTCTCAAGAAAATAAATAAAATAAAAAATGTAAAAGGAAACATAACAACTGATACCACAGTTATAAGATCATAAGAAAAATATTGTGAACAACTAAATGTCAACAAAATGGAAAATTTGAAAATATGCATAAATTCCTAGAAACATACAATCTTCTAAAACTCAATGAAAAAGAATCAGAAAACCTGAATAGACCAAATACAACTACTGAAATTAAAGCAGTAATTAAAAAAAGAAAAAAATAAACTCCCAGCAAATGGAAGTCCTGGACCAGATTGTTTCACAGGTGAATTTTACCAAACATTCAAAGAGGAAATAAGATCTAGCTTTCTTAAACTATTCCAAAAATCCAAGAAGAGTAAAGAATTCCAAGCTCATTTCACAAGGCCAGCATTATCCTAGTTCCAAAACCAGATAAAGACACTACAAAGAAAGAAAGTTATAGACCATTATCTCTGATGAACATAGGTGCTAAAATCCTCCACAGTATATTAGCAAACTGGATCCAGCAATACATTAAGAAAATCATACACCATGATTAAATGGAATTTATCCCAGGGATACAAGTTCCATACAATATCTACAAATTACTTAACGTGATACACTACGTAAGCAAAATGAAGGATAAAAATCACACGTTCATATCAATAGATGCAGAAAAAACATTTTATAAAATTCAGCACACATTTATGATAAAAACTGTCAGCAAAGTGGGAACTGAAGAATCATACCTCAATATAATAAAAGCCGTATTTGACAAACTCACAGCCAATGTCACACTCAACGGGCAAAAACTAAAAGCATTTCCCTTAAGATCAGGAAAAGACAGAGATGTCTGCTTTCACCACTCTTATTCAACATAGTACTAGATGTTTTAGCCACAGCAATGAGAAAAAATGAAGACATAAAAGGCATCCAGATTGGGAAGCAAGAAGTAAAACTGTCATTCTTTGCAGCTGACATAGTACTGTGTATAAAGAACTCTAAAGATTCCACCAAAAAATTACTAGAACTGATAAATCAACTTATTATCTTTGTTTTTAGTAATCAAATATGCAAAAGATAAAAAAAACAAAACAGCATACTACTGGCATTAAAAGACATATACATCAATGGTACAGAATAGACAGCCCAGAAATAAATCCACACCTTTATGGTTAATTGATATTTGACAAATGGGGCAAGAACATACAATGGGGTAATGACAGGCTACTTAATAAATGGTATTGGGAAAATTCGACATTTATGAGCAAAAAAATGGAACTAGACCACCAACTGACATCATATATAAGAATAAACTTAAAATAGATTAAAGACTTAATATAAGACTCAAAACCATAAAAAACCATAGAAGTAAACATAGACAGTATAATATCAGACATTTCTCTTAGCAGTGTTTTTTTCTGTTATATCTTATTGGGTAGGGAAACAAAAGAAAAAGTAAACAATTGGGAATACATCAAACTAAAAAGTTTTGCATAGCAAAGGAAACCATCAACAAAATGATAAGACAACCTACTGAATGGGAGAATATATTGACCAAAGTTATATCTGTTAAGGGGTTAATATCCAAAATTTATAAAAAAGCTTATACAATGCAACCCCAAAACAATAAACAATTCAATTTTTAAAAATGAGCAAAGGTACCTGAATAGAGACTTTTCCAAAGAGTATGCATAAATGGTCAGTAGACATAGGAAAACATGCTCAACATCACTAATCATTAGAGAAATGCAAATTAAAACCACAATGAGATATCACTTCATACCTGTTAGAACGGCTATCTATAATAATATAAGCATACTCTGCTAATTAAACCGGACAGCCAAATGACCTTCTTGACGACCTTCCAGATGAAGCCGGGGCTGCAGGGGCTGAGGCAAAGCCACTGTGGCTGCGAGGGCCGAGCCCCTTGTATGAATTTCATGCATCGGGCCTCTAGTCTACATATATAAAAGCCTAAGCAACTATTATGACCAGAATGATCGGTCAATCATTCGCTATGATGCACACGGACCACCAGGGGCCAGACACTCAACGTAGGAGCTGCCCCCTGGTGGTCAGTGCGCTCCCACAGCCAACTTCCCGAAGCCCCTCCCCTCAGCTAGCCAGCCCCCATCTGCCCCTGGTGCTAACCCATTCGTAGATGACCTGCTTCTGGGTTGTGGTTTCATAGATAACAGAGAAGCTCCCTCGCTATGATCTACTGAAAGTCAGCCCTCGACACAAGGGTTTGTCTTGCTTCCATCCTCTCCCTGTGGTGGCAGCACAGTGGTGAGGGAAGGTGGAGTCGGGAGGCAAGGAACTGCATGGTGGCGGGGCGCTGACTATGGAATCGGAGTCTGTTCCTTCTGTGCCCAGTGCCTGGCCCAGAGACCATTGCCTCCCCTCCCCACCCTGCTGGAGCCTTTGGGCCCCCGGCTGGGATAGGGAACTGGGGTGGGTGGCGGCAGACACAGCCCCTTTCCTAGGGGGGCCAAGGGCCAGCTCCCTCTGGGGGGCCGGCAGCCAATCTCCTGTGGTCCTTCCCCTCCTCTCCCCTCCCACCCCTGCATGAATTCATGCACCAGGCTTCTAGTTATCAATAAATCAACAAACAACAAGTGCTGGTGAGGATATAAAGAAAAGTGAACCCTCGGGCACTGTTGGTGGGATTGCAAATTGGTGCAGCCACTGTGGGAGACAGTACAGAGTTACCTCAAAAAATAAAAAATGAAACTGCCTTTTGACCCAGACATTCCACTTCTGGGAATATAGCCGTAGAAACCTGAATCACTAATTCAAAAGAATATATGCAACCCTACGTTCATTGCAGTATTATTCACAATAGGCAATATTTGGAAGCAGCTGGAGGAGGTGGGAATGGAGAATGACTGCTAATAGGTTTGGTGCTTGTTCCTGGATTGATGAAAATGTTCTAAAATTCGTGGTACTGGTTGTACAACTGTGAACATACTAAAAACTAATTGTATGGTACGTGTGTTATATATCAATAAATATACGTGAAACCTCAGTTCTTAAAATTCTCTCAACTCGAACAATTCAGGTCTCGACCAAGTTGTTCAGGGAAATGTCTTGGTTGTCAAACAAAACTTCAGTTGGTTCTCATCCTGACAAGCCTTTTATGCTGATACCTGTATGATCAGTCACGTGTCTCTCAGGCAACAAACACAGAGAGAATGCCGCGTATGAGTCAGTTTCTGCTAAACCTCTCGTTGTTAACATCTTAAGAAATGGTGCTGTGAATATGTTTTGTGGGTTGTTTTGGGGGGTTTTTTGCTTTTGTTGCTGCTTATTATTATTAAATACGGGTCCTAAGGTTAGTGACAACAGCAAAGTGAAAATGAAAGTTGTGAGAATAACAATACAACTTTAAAAATAAATAATTGCAAAGTATGATCAAGGTGTTTGCTTGTCTGATCTGGCTACAGAGTATGGCATGGCGAAACTGGCGATTAGCACAATTTTAAAACATGAAGAGGCCATCAACAGTGCTGATGTTGCTAAGGGTGTGAAAGTGCTCACAAAATAATGGTCACAGGCAATTGAGAAAGGTTAAAACGGAATCATTTGGGGGAACAAATTAATTCAATTCACATTCTTTTTAAAGGGGTGGGGGGGATTATTCCGTTTTCGAACAAATTGCTTCTCAAACAGTTTTCCGGA
>NW_006298960.1:62259-82767 GCF_000327345.1 Myotis davidii | reverse complement strand
GGAACAAATTAAGTTGAGAACCAAGGTTCCACTGTATTGTTTTTAAAATGCCATGTGTTTCAGCAATTAGTTAAACCTTCCATGGTGCTTTGTTTAAAAGTAGTTCTCCTTGGCATCTGGCTGGAGCCCGGTGGGAGTTGCTACACTCCAACCGTTATTCCTCTTCGTCCCTTTGCTTCTTCAGGCCAGGCCACTGGAGACCTTCGAAAACAAACAAACAAAAAATCCCCTCAAAAACCTCCGAGTCTGGAGATGCCCAACCAAGCTCTCCGCTCTGCAGCCTCCAAGAGCCTGGGCCTGTCCCTGAGCAATGCCTGTCCCCAAGGCCCACCACACCCAGGCCTCTGGCTCAGCCTTAGCAGCAGGGTCAGGGCCCAACCCGGCCCCACCGCCACCGCCACCTCCACCTCCCGTGAGCTGGGCTCTCTGAGGGGCTAACCCCACGACCTCCCAGCGCCAACACACAGAATCTATGCCTGCATGTCTCAGAAATCTTTCTCGAAAATCCTCGTTTTCCCCTAATAAACAGTTGTGGCAGCTGCCCATGGCACTGAGAGGCAAGCCCTGGTCAGGGAATGGGCCAAGTCACTGAAAGAACCATTTGCCAACTCTGCTCTGACCACATCATTGGGACCGCAGGTAAGTGGACACCCAGGGCAACTCTGCTCGCGGAGGCTGGACCTGAACTTGGGGTCTGGGTCTGAGGTCTGGGGCCTGGCGTCTGGCCAGCTATGCTGAAGACTCTGGGGGAGACCTCGGGCCCTGCTGCCCTCAGAGGGCCTGTTTCCTCCCCCCTTGTGTATCCAAAGGGGGGGTCTGAGCTCAGATTCCCACCTCAGACCCTGAGATGAGGATTAGGTTCAAGGCATCTATTTGGGGGGTGTCTTCAGGAAGCACAGTGAGAGAGGCAGGACGTGCAGCGAGGCGGGGAGGAAACCTCGGGGCCCCGAGAGTCCTCGGGAGCAGATTTGAGGTCTGGCTTTGGAGCCCATGGGCATGAGCACTGTGCCCCCCACCCCTTGGGTAGTTTAAGTCACACGAAGGTCTGAGATGAAACATGGAAAATCCCTGACACCGAGTCAATTCGCTGGAAAGAGCAGTTGCTAAGATGAGGGTGATAAGAACGCAGGTGAGGGTTATATGCACCAGGCAATGCGTTCAGAGAGCCCAGTCCAGCGTGGCCACACAGGAGCCCGAGTCCACTGGGCTTCCTCCTCCCTAACCTCCTGCCAGCATACCTTGTGACCTCACAGAGTTGCTGTTAGTCTCACAGTGGGTCCTGGGGCGTGTGTGTGTGTGTGTGTGTGTGTGTGTGTGTGTGTGGTGATTGCCTCCCCCAGGAGCCCGCCCTGGACCTGATCAAGCTCACAGACAGGAAGCCATGTGCCACCGGACCCAAAGCTAATGGACCTGCTTCCATCACCACCAGCCTTAGCTTTAATCATCCGCTTTCCGGGGGGGGCGCGCTCCCCAGACACCAGACAGGCCAGCATCTTCCAGCTGGCGTGCAGGCAGGGCCGCTGAGTGAAAGGAAAGACATTGGACCTTCCTTGCAGGCGGATCCCACTGGGACCAAGATTGCCTCCAGGCTGGGGGTGGGGTTAGGTGGTGAACAAACAGCCAGAGGTGGGAAATCAAAGGCTTTCCCACACCCACAGCCCCCCGTAGCTCTGGGGCACAGGCTGGTGAGGCTCAAGGCCAGTCCTGAATGAGGCCCAGAGGTCACCTCCTCCACAGGTGTCCAGACACATCTTGGCCTCACAACCTTGTTCAAGTGAGACACCAAGCAAGGGGCTGTTCCATTTCTGCCCTGCACCCTGCTCCCTGGCTGTCCCTAAGAGGGTAGGTACTAAGTAGCACCTCCTCCCTACAGTCACCCCACCTGGTAGGGAGCCCCCAGCTTTTCAGACCTCGTGGCCCCTTCTCTCAGCCTCCTCTCTGACCACCTGCCTCCCCTACATCCTCCACCTGCTCTTCGCATTGCTGTGGCCCCACATTCAAGGCACAGGAGAGGCGTGAGGTTCCCGGTGCTGAAAATGTGACGTTTCTTGCTTTTTCCCTCAGTCTTCCTTTTGTCGTGGTGTTTTAATTTGCTGTTTAACGTCAATCTCAGTAAAGAAAAATTAACATTGTAGCATGGATTTTACCGTTTACCGTTCTATTGTTCAAGGCCAGTTTGTGAATCACTACCGTGACTGTAACTCACACACACAGGTGTACTTTTTCTCATCAGAACAGTGCAAACGCGTCACACAACTCAGCTGTCTCCACTTCACTCTTGACACCAGAGTACATTCTACCGACACTGCTGCGCTCAGCTGACTGTCCAGGAAGGAAGGAAGGCCCCTGTCTTTCCCTTTTTCCTCTCTCATCATTTTCATCGTAAGTGGCGGTGACATGAGTGAGAAACAATACAGTAGGGCTTCTTGTTTGTTTCTTGGAACCACTGCCCAGCACATCCTGGTCCTAACGGCAAGTGTGACCTCGTAGGCTGTCCACCCGGCCCTTACCAGCTGTCAACGTGACAAACTCCCGTTGTCCTCCCTGAGTCGCTGCCCCCCATCGTTCTCCAGCACCGTATGCTCATGAAACTTCATGCAGGCACATGAATGGGCTGCACACATATTCACGTATCCGTCTGCTCATGGTCCTGCCTGCTCCACTTTCCCCGGACTTCATTTAGAGGACACAGTTCAAAATTAAAATCATCCAGAATTCCAAGACGCTTACAGAGGAGCATTCAACCTAGCATGGGCCCTGCTGCACCTGGGGCCTGTGTGCCTCGTGGCTGCCACCCCCTGTGAGGCTGTGCCTGTCCCCCTGTCTCCTCCCTTGGTTGACACAGTGTACTCACCGCTGGGACCTCAGGGGGCAGGGCTGTGTATGTCCCATTGGTCAGTGGCCCCGGGTCCCGATCCTGGCACAGCCACTGAGTACAAATTTGCTGAATAAACACGTCGACCACCCACTGAGTTTTGGTGAGCACCTAAGATGAGATAGGCACCTCCAGGACCCAGGTACAGGCAGCTTCTGCTCACAGGGGTTTCCAGCCTCATTCCCATCCGGACAGCTTCTAACTTCAGGCTCTCTGAGGTGAGCAGGGTCCGTATGGTTGACCCATCTTTTTTTTTTTTCAGTCCTCATCCAAGGATATGTTTTTATTGGTTTTGGGGGAGAGAGAGAGAGAGAGAGAGAGAGAGAGAGAGAGAGAGGGAGAGAAACATCAATATGAGAAAGGAACGTGGATCGATTGCCTCCTACCGGGGATCAAACTCGAAACCAAGTATGTGACTGGAAATTGAACCCACCGCGCGTGTGTGTGTGTGTGTGTGTGTGTGTGTGTGTGTGTGTGTAACGGTGCTACCAACCCAGCCACCCTGCCAGGGCAGACTGACCCATCTTGCTGATGTACAACCTGAGGCCAAGTGGGTGAGACTGGTCCGCAGAGGCCTGCTTGCCAGGAAACACCCAGGACATGTGCTGGCTGCCCAAGAGCTAGGCCCACCGGAAAGAGAAGGGCTGGGGAGCCTTTGGCCTAGCCAGACTCCGCTCACCTGCACCCCTCTCCTCTCTGCCACACACACACACACACACACACACACACACACACACACACAGCCTGGGGCGTCCGGGGAGGGAAGGAGGCCTCTGACTTGGAGATGACTTGCTTGTCCTGTGCATCGATTTTCATTGACTGCGCCTTCCTCTTTACACTTCAAAGGCTGTGCGGCCTCGACCTCCCTGAAGGAGCCTCAGGACCAGGCTTCCTGGACACCTGGGTCTCAGGGCACAGCCCCTTCCTACCTCCCAAGGGGTCCTCAGACCTTCAGCTGTCAACACCCAGATCAGGACTTCTTTCCCTTCTCCTCTTTGTTAATTACACAAACAACAAGGCCTATAAAGGGCACTTTGCTTTTTGAACCATTTATTTTGAAGATAATCGCAAACCTACAGAGAAGTTGCAAGAAGAGGACGATAGATTTCTGTTCACCCTTAAATCCAATAACCGTCAACAAGATAAGGGCGTTCTCTTGCATGCACACAGCAGCATGAGCAAAGCCAGGAAATGTAACAATGGCGCAGCAGCATTTCCTAATATTCGGTCCATATTCCATTTTGCCCAGTGTCCCCAGGGTCCTTTATGCACTGGTGTTTTCCAAATTCATGATCCAACTCCGGGTCATGCATTTAAATTACATATCACATCCCTTCATTAAGGACATTTTAAGAGAATAAAGAGTAGTTACAGCCCTGCCACCCTGACAGTCCCCTTTTCCTGTTCTCACGGCCAAGCTTCTTACACATGCGCGCACAAACACACACACACACACCTGCCCAGGGTGGGGTCTTGAGGTCTGCATGCCGGGTCCCGTGGTCACCAACTTCTCTGTACATTACCCGATGGGGCACCACGGTCTTAACTCCCCCTTACTGGCGCATGGCGGTCCCCATGGTAGATGTGCTGTGCTTTATTTGTTTTCCAAAGGAGGGAATAACTGCCTCAGGATTCCTACTGGGTCTGTGAGGGGGTCTCTCTGAGTAGCCCCTGGGGTTAGAGCCCAGTCATCCCTGCCATGGGTGTGCCCATCCAGGCCAGCCTATTCAGTGCCAGCTGGCTTGTCCTGGCCAACCCTGCTCCCATCTCCATGATGGGAAGAAGTCTGGGTCATGCAGCAGTTACCCTGGCTCATCGAAAGGCGTGTGAAGCTCTGGCTCCTGGCAGGAGCCTCCACACTCAGAGAAGCTAGCAGAGCCCAAGTGACCTGCGGCTCTCAGCTGTGTGAATACCACATGGGCAGGTTCCCTGGTGTCTGGTAGCCTCAACTTTCCTTACCTGGGAAATGGAAATAATATTGTCTATTATCTGAAGATGGAACAGGACCAGGCTCAAAAAATTCTTCCCATTTAAAAAATACCCTGTACAATAGCATTCAAAACAATGAAATAGTTTAAAGCTATACACTGAAAGCTGTAAAACATTATTGAGAAATTAAACTAAACCTAAATAAATAGAAGAATTTATTTTATGGGTTGGAAAATCAATATTGTTAAGATAGCTATTGTTCCCAAACTGATATATAACTTCAATGTATTTCCCATCAAAATTCCAAAAAGCTTTCTTTGGTAGACATTGTTAAATTGATTCTAAAATTATTTAGAAATACAAAGAACATAGAGTAGTCAATTGCTTGAAAAAGAACAAATTTAGTGAGTTACATTGTCTGATTTTTAAGACTTTATGAAGCTACAGTGATCAAAACAGTATGGTGTGGCATAAAGATAGACATAGATTAACAGAAAAATTAAAGTGCAGAAAGAGATCCATTAATGGTCAATTGACTTGGACAAAGAAACCAATTCATTAGGGGAAGCATAGTATTTTCAACAGAGGGTGTTAGAAGAACCGAATAGTCATACAAAAAACATAAATCTCATTTCCTGAGACTGGAGCTGCCGCCATGCACCTAAATTAACTCACATGGTTCTTATCCCTAAACAAAGAAGCCAAAGTTCTAAAACTTCTACAATAAAACATAGGAGACAACATCTGTAACCTTGAGTTACATCCTATAGCTTTAGATAAGCTCTAGAAAACTAGAACTATGAAATAAAATATCAGTAAATTAGACTTCAGCAAAATTAAAAACTTTGGCTGTTTGAGAAGCACCTCATAAGGAGGCAAGCCACAGGCTGAAAGTACTTCAATATATGTAGACAACATAGGTTTGTCCCAATTAATAACAATTGCAGCACAATAATCAGAAGATAAATAACTCATAAGAATAGTCAAAAGAAAATATGTAAATGACCAAAAAGCACATGAAAATATTCACAATTAAAATGCAACTTAAAACCAGAATGCATTTTACCCAATATATTGATTAGAAGAGTAACAACATTTAGAAGACAGAATACCACATGTTAGCAAGTATGTGATGCTGGTATGATACTGATAGGAATGTAATATGCTGCAATGACTTTGAAGAACAGCAGCTTCTGGTAAAGTTAAGTATAAACTCATTACACCCCTATGTATTTAATCACGAGAAAGGAAAACATATGCCTATGAGAAATCCTGTACATAATTGTTCACAGCAGCTTTATTCGTAAGAGTAAAACAAAAAAGAAAAGAGGAAGAAAGAATAGAGCTCTTCCCATCATTCTGGGAATGCATTAGGTGCTCAATAAACCTTGGCTACCCTTGTCCTTACCCCTTTTTCCTTGCTGAGAGGAAGCACAGAACCCAGCATGGGCATGTGGCCCAAGGCACTCAGGCACTCAGAGCGTCTGCCTTCCTTCCTCCTTGGTGCCCTCTGAGGCGCAGAGCCAACTCCTGCCCTGATGAAGGGCTTCTAGGAGGCTCCCAGGCCCTCTGAGCACGCACCTGTCTCTGAAACCTCCCCTGCCGTCTGCGCACACCCACCCCTGCAGGGCCCTGCGCAGGCCAGGGCCCCAGGCCCATGTGCTCTGCAGCCTCGAGCCTCAGAGTCCAGCCTGTGGAACAGGTGCATGAATCCCACCTGGGGCGGTGAGGGGCCAGCCCGCCCACTCTCAGCATCCAGATAAGGCCATAGAAGGAGGCCTTTCCCTTCTGGGCAGTGGAAAGGGCAGGGGAAAGCTCAGCCCAACACAGTGGCACTGCCCTGGTCAAGCCACAAGCTCTCTGGGCCACATTCCGGCTGCAGGGACGGTGAAGAGCACCGTCCATTCATGGCAATGTGCTCGAGGTGACCTTTGGGCCAACCAGTGTGCCCATGTCTCAGTGCTTCCGGAGGTCTCATATGGGCACACGGATTTACACAAGACCAAGACCAACCCACTCATGTCCAGGAAGCCCCTCTGTGCCACCTTCCCCATCTGACAGGCCTGTGCCCCACCCAGGGTCAGGTGATAAGGTGCATACTCAGGGGCCCCAGGGCCACCCTGTGTGGCTCTACCCAGGCCTCTCTTGGTGATAAGCCAGAAGCTCACTGGTTTGCTCCAAGGCTGCTCAGACCGCACCTAGGACTTCACCCGGATTTTGCAAAGGGTTGGCATCTAATGGCAGAGCATCTGCTGCTGTCATGGCCCTGTTTTTCCTGTCCCCATGCTTTCCTTTCTGTACAATTCTTTTCGGTACAACGTCTTTTCCCAAAGACCACTAGGACTATTTCTAATATGTTATTTGACCTTGAGTATACTAACATGTATTTGTCAGGTTTACTTCTCACAACTTTGCTTAAAGACCGCAGGCATGTAGGCGAGATGCCATCTGAGATCAGAGTTGGCTTCTTGCAAGTGCAATCCAAGCAGACATCCTGGGGAAGGCGGCCTGGGAGCCCGGCCGTCGTCTCAGGGGCAGGCACGGGGGCAGAGGTCTGAAGGTAGGAATAGCATGGGTTGCCTGAGAAATGTTGTAAGGGGGCATGGCAGGAGGCACTGCTGGTCAGACGGATGGAGCCAGCCCCGGAAGGACCTCGGCCACCAGGGGCCCAGGACTGGCCATGTGCTGGGGTCACAAGGCATGAACATGATACCTCGGCGAAAGCTCCCGGCACACAGCTCTGAGGTGGTGATTGCATTACTGTCCTTTCAGGCTCTCCCCAGCGGGCACAGCAGCTCTGAGCCGCCCTCCCTGGGGTCCGCGTGAGCAGACGCCACATGAGCGTCGCAGGGTGGGAAATGCAGGCCCCAGAAGGCAGCCCCCGCTTCATCACCGCTGCAGCCCGGACATGCAACCAGGAAGGACTCTGACAGGACATAGCAGACCTGACCGCAGAATTCTCTGAATGCAGAGTGTCACGGCCTGTAGCGAGCATGTCACGGTGCTGGGTCCCTGGAACTTATTGGGGCTCATAGAAGCCAAGAGTGTAGCTCCTGATCGCTGCTGTGGTGCACACCCCTCGCCCTGGCCCGAGGCCTGAGTGGGCCAGCCCGGGGCCAGGTCAGGCAGAACCTCCCCGTGCCTGTGCCGGGGGCTGTGAAGAGAGCCGAGTTGGCAGGCGAGGGTATCAGCAGGTGACGCCCCAGGACACTTGCAGTGCCCACCTTAGTCATCCAGGGGCACCCGCCTCCCAGTGGTCCCCAAGGGTGTGAACCCAGAGTGCATGTCAGCATCTTTAGGAATGCACTTTTCAATTCCCACGGTTGGTGCTTTCTCCTCTGAGTGACAGGCAGCATGGCCCTGAACCCTGCCTTTCCTGATTGCAGGTCAACTCCTTTCCTTACTCACCAGAGGGAAGCCCTCCTGGTTGCGGGGTGTCATTCCTTGATGTCTATGTGTTAACAATTTACTTAGGATGTTTGCATCTGTCTTCGCAGAGAAGCATGATCAGTGTTCTGGCCCGACCCCTCAGGCAGGCTCACAGCTGCAGGTGGACTCTAAACTGGGGTCCCTTTAGCCACCACCCAGGACGGGAAGGGGGCCGTGGAGCTCTCCTACCCACACACGCTCAGCCCTGTCGTGGAGGCAGAGCGTGGCAATGACTAATGTCATAGCAGTTGGTCTCAACTGGAGCCTTGCCCAATTAAAATGGAAATGCCTCCCATGATTTGCAGGCGGGCTGGAGTGGAGGGTGTGGGATGTATAGACATAGAGGGTATTGCCTGAAAGGGTCCCCGGGATTAAAAGCGAGTCATGTCAGTCTGGCCTGCGGAGTGAGTTAACTAAGGCCACGTCAGCCCCAGTCGCTGGCTCTCCTAGCGGAAGGACGGGGTGAGCAGGCCCTGCCTTCCTCTCCCCCAGGACCACGGAGGTCTGACACACCCTGGGAATTCGCTGCTCCCTCTGCTTGCCAGGTGGGGCCCCAGGACCTGTACCTGGGCTGCATTCAGGCACAGTGGGGGAGAGGGGGCTCCCTTGTACTAGCTGGAGGTAGGGGTGCAACATAGATAGCAAGCACTAGGGTTTTTCTTGCACTCATCATGCCTGGGCACCCCAGGCCCATGGCCGCATAGAGGACTTGGGAAGTCACAGGGCCAGTGACCCGCAGAGCTGGGACCCTCGGCCAGTCAGTGACTTACACACAGCCTGAGGCTGAGTAGGAGGCCAGATCCGAGCCTGGGGAGAACATTCCTCCGGGTTCCAGCGGGCTGGGCTGGGGAGGCCGCGGGGAGGAGGTGGCCTTTGAGGTAGATCTTAAAGAGTAATCATGATTATTAGTTCAGAATGGTGCCCACCGGCAGCCACTCACTCCTGGCAGACGCTGGCACAAAAACACAGAGGAGAGGAGAGGGCACCGGGCTCCAATGCACAAGACAGACTCACAGGCACAGCGAACGGAGTGACAGATGGCCTATGAGGGCCGGGAGCCGCAGTCCCACTGAGGAGAAGGGCAGAAGGCTCACCTGCCTTCCATCCATCCTGCCTGCCAGAGCCCAGCACGGGGCCCCTGCGGGGCTGCCTGCTACCCCTCCTCAAGAAAGACAGACAGAGGAGAAGCCGGCTCCAGGCCCCCCTGCTCGCCCACCATGGCTCCGACCCTGCGGCTCTGGGATGCGAGGGCCAGAGGCGAGAGCATAAGTTCTGTGCAAACATCCTGCCTTCTCCAAGAATATTTTCTTTAATAAAAGGCCACGGAAATGTCAGCTAATCTAAACAAATAGCCAAGATCACGGAGGATGAGCAGCTGAGTACAAGCACCTCCCGCGTGCTCTTTGAGGCGCGGGGAAATCGGTGCCAGAAGCGAAGCTCAGAATTCTTCTGGGTGGGTGAGTGATGAGGCAGGGTTTTCGGGGTTCCTGGGGGAAGGGGCAGGTGGGGCCTGGACCGGGTGTGGGGTGACTGCCTCCTGAACATGCGTAAGGAATCCTGAAGGCAAAGGCATGGGTGGGGAGGCCGCCCTCAGGTGCTCTCAGGCCTCCCTGCACTGGTCTGCCTCCTGGAGCCCACATCTTCCTGGTCCTTGGTTATGGGAGACACTGATGGGGTCTGATCCCAGGGGCCTGCCCAGGTGCATCCACCAGGCGGGGAAGAAGGAGCTACAGAAGGGGAGGGAACGTACACCATGCCTGTGCCTGGCCAGCTGTGGGGTGGGGGGCAGCTAATGACTCAGCCTCCAACAGCGTCCAGGGAGCTGATTCCATTCAGGGTTCAGAATACCCCCAAGATCCCGCCTTGCACAGCAAGCTGTGAGCACCCCCACTTCTCCAAGAGCAAGTTCCACAGAGCTACATGCAGAGAGGGATGGGCAGGGCCCCAGCTGCTGCCACAATCCAGAAAGGTTTTTGGGTGCTGGCCCCTGTGTGGGTGCTGGCCCCTATGTGGGTGCAGATGGCCCCTGTGGATTGTGTCCAGGAGAGAGCCACACATGGGGAGAGCCACAGTCGGTGGCAGCTCAGCAGAGAGAGACCCGGCTCTGCATGTGGCTCCTGCGCAGACTGGGACTGCCGTAGGTGGCAGGAGGCAGGCCCCTGGCCCTGGGACCTCCCGGCCCGCACCGTGCTTCCCCTCACGAGGCAGGGCTACCCAAACCAGCGGTCAGCTTCCCAGCAAAGGCAGGCCGTGGGGGGCACTCATGGGGAGCGGGGCGCGGGCTCTAGAGACCTACGGGCCAGGCTGGAATCTCCACTCTGCCCTGATGTGCCTCGAGGGGCTTTGGACAAGTACGTCTGGAGCCACAAGATCCCCCGTTCCTCCTCCATGAAGTGAGAAATGACCTCCACCTCACATGCTGTTCGGAAGAGAAAACGGGGTGATGTGCCTGGGTGCCAGGCCCATGGAGGCACCGCTCCCACTGAAGGGGTATCAGGGCGTCCCTCCTGACTGCAGGGGACACTGCACCCTGGACTCTGGGAGAGGACAGGGTGGCAGATGGGATTCTCCCAAAATGGCCACAACAGTACTTCTCGTCCCACATGCTCTCTCGGACCTTTGACACTCCTCCCTCACTCCGACCCATCACCACCAAGAGTGGTTCTGTTTCCTCTCCCCTGGACACCCAGACGCACTGAGACGCACACAGCGGTCACAGGTTGGGGGGCGGCGGGCGGCGGGCCTTCCTGGCTGCCTGGATGGAACTCAGAAGTGACATCAAGTGAGATGAGGGACGAGGTCAGACAGGCGATGTGCTTTCTGCCCGATCCTCTCCGTAGGTTCCCTGGGAACCAGCCGCCCATGAGGAAGCCCCAGGCTCAGCCTGACAGTCCCGGCGATGCCAGCGGCAGCCCCAGGGCCAGACCTGGGCGCAACGCGTGTCCGGCTGCCCTGAGTGGGGCAGGCACCCAGGTCCCCACGGTGCCGGCAATTGGAAGTGTGGTGAGCTACACTGCTCTCTAAGCCACTGGGCGTGTGGTGTGATGTGTAGCGAGAAAGCGACAGAGCTTGGCTTTCTGGAGCTGCCTTTCTCCCCGGGGCACCCTGTGCAGGCTGAGCGGGGCAGGCTGAGCGCCAACAGCACCCGCTCCCCCTCACACAGAGGAACCTGGGAGCCCGGCCCGCTGAGTCCTGTCTCGGAAGACAGGCCCCTGTGACCACTGCCTCCCTCCCAGCCCAGGAGCAGGGACAGTGGGCGGGCGACGACGGTGGATGTGATGAGGGATGTGATGAGGGAGAGTGGGATCCACAAGACTAGACTCGGGATCCAGGATCCCTTCACCCTCAAGAATAGTCCCCCTGCCGTGAGCCCGAATCTGCGCCACTCACTGTTCAAACCGTGCCTCCCGTAATCCACGGAGCGCCCGGAGCCACCAGGCCTGCTGTTTTCACGTGGGAAAGCCGAGGCTGCAGATCAGCCACGTCCCTTGTCTAATGTGTCCCGGCCTGACCTTGCGGGAGGCCGCCAGGGAGTGATGAGGGCTCCTCCCAGGTCCCGTCACAGCGGCCCTCGCCGGCCACTGCCCCACATTGTTCAGCACCCATCAATCAATACTTTTAATTACTTACATGATTGACCAATAAAATCCTCTGCCGACTAATTGATTTTTTAATCAAGCAAGAGCCCCTGTTTTTATTAAAAGCCTACTTAGATGATTTTCTCTCCCCACTGAAATCAGAGGTTGTATTTCTTCTGGTCATTTTATAAGAAAAATAGGAAGGGGCAAGGACAGGGGAGACCCAGAGGCCAAGAGCATTGCAGACCCAAACCAACAGGCCTGCAATGAGTGAACTGGCAGCCCCCTCACCAGCTGCCCTGCCAGCAGCCAGCCGCTCCAGCCGTGACTCAGGCTTTGCCAGAGGGGCCCCCGGGCGGGCGGGCAGCCCTGGCAGCACACACTGCCCAACCCAGGCTGCTCCAGAGCTGCTTCCATGGTTTTACAATAACCGCAAACTTTCCTTTGCATTTTAATAAAAGTATTGGTTTTTAAGTTGTGAAAGTAACTCACTCTTCACGCACAATTTGGAAAAGGCAGGCAAATCTAACAAAACGCTGAGAGTTCTCAGCCTGGGGCCTGAGAGGCAGGTGATGGAGTTGCTGTGAGGGGCAACTTTCCCCGGGGTCCGAGGCCCAAAGAACCATCGCCATAGAAACCAGCTGAGTCCATGGTCCCGGGAGAGCTGCTCCGGCTGCCATAGAAGGGGTCTTACTTTTGGGTTTGCTTTGCCACAGTGGTATCTGGCCGGTTTGGCGAGATCCTGCGACTCCACTGACTTTTAAAGCTGTGTGTGTCCATTGCTCCTGACACATGTCCTGCAGAGCAGCCAAGCCTGTGACCTGTCCCTGTCGTCTCCCAGCAGGATCGATCTGTAGGGCCGGGGGCTTAGCGTGGACAGTGAGAGTGAGAGAGCGGGAGTGTTAGAAAGGAAGGGCAGGGCATGGCATGGGCCTCCACTTCCCTCTCCTGCCTCAGGCTCCTCGCCCTGACCTCCCTGCTGCTGCCAGCCTCTAGGGCCACTTTCAGTTCCCAGGCACCGAAGCACGGCGGACGGAGGTAGCACCAGCTCAGCTCTGGGCTCTGGCCTGCCCTGGCCGTTCACATCCACGGTAATGGCCATCCACTGTCCCTGCTCACATCCACAGTCACAGCCAGCCACTGTCCCTGCTCATATCCACGGTCACAGCCAGACCACTGTCCCTGCTCACATCCATGGTGATAGCCAGCCCACTGTCCCTGCTCACATCCACAGTCACAGCCAGACCACTGTCCCTGCTCACATCCATGGTGATAGCCAGCCCACTGTCCCTGCTCACATCCACGGTCACAGCCATCCCACTGTCCCTGATTCCACTCCAACCTCATCTTCTGTCAACTGCTATGCACCCAGCAACCAGAACAGGGGTGGCACATGCTGGGTACTCAGTGACGACGTGACAGGTGACTGCTGAATAAATCCATGTTGATCATGAACACTTTGGTGGCTGCCTAACAGTCCTGAGCCAGTCGTGGAGCCATGAGACAAGGAACTTCCCTCAGGACGGTCACAACAGATGTACCAGGTGATGGGTGGCAGTCCCCTTCCACCTCAGGGAGCCTGTGCACCGAGGCCACAGTGACATTGTGGACAGAGACAGAAATGGCCACAGAGGAGCCAAGAGACCCCCCCGCCACACAGCCTGTCTGAAAGAGCTGTGTGGGTCTCCACAGGGGACACTTCTCAGGACCACCTGGATGTCCAGTCCCACGGAATCGGTGCCCAGGTGACCGGCCCTCAGCCTCAGGGAGTGAAGCCTCCAGACCAGTATGGGGGCCAGGAGGCTGCCACCAGCCCACCACCGTGCCTGTGGGATCCGCAGCGTCTCTGGAAACTAACTCTACTATTAAAGCAAAATGCACTGGGTTCCTTCTTCTGCAAAAGTGACGCCTGATCAAAGCAGAAAACTGAGAAATAAAAACCACAAAGAAAAGAAGTCACTTGCTCCCCTTCCCTGGGGGCTGATGACATGGGAGGGAAAGTGGGGACATTTCCAAGATATGAAGGCCCAGCGGGAAGTGACCACTTTTCTCTGCATCTCAGTTTGTCTTGGGGTACGTCCATGCTGCTGGCTGCCCTTGAGGATACGGGTCACCTCGCTCCCTGGCCAGGGACAGCAGAGCAGCAGTGGGTGGCTACCGGGGACTTCCAGACCATGCACACCCCAGGGATCTGGTCTCACTTCACCTGCCAGACGCCCCCATCCCTGGTCCCACCAGTCCATCCTTCCGTGTGACCTTTGGAATGTCCCAGGATCCTCCCCTTGTCCTCCTCTCTCTCCGCACCGCCTCTGCCTCCTGGGTGATCTCATCAGGCCTGTGGGCTGTGACTTCGGCATCTGTGTGCTGATAGCCCATGAGGATCGCCCCTGCCTTTGACGGGCACTTCAAGGGTAACTTGTACCAACTCCATCCCCAGCACTCCACTCACACCACATAGCCCAGACCTCCCTCCCATCACAGCAGGGGGGTCCTGGTCCTTTCAGGTGTTCACTTCAAAACATAGGAGTTAAGTCACCTGAGCTCAGCTATGGTCCCCACCCCGCCTCAACAAACCCTCTGACCCCACGTGGGAGGCTCCAACCACGCCGGTCTCAACTGGACCACTCACTGCAATTGCTCTTCCCCCGCACTTGGCCCTGCCAATGATTTCAGTGCAGTGTCCTGAGCAAGCAGAAGGTGACATAACTCCTGGCTCCTCATCTCCATCCCTCTAAAGAAAACCCATGGCCTTTGCCATCGCCTCCACTGCCCACAGCACCCGGCTCCTGCCACCTTGCCAGCCCCATCTCCCTAACCCTCGCTGCTCCCCATGCTCCAGGCACGGTGGCCTCCCTGGGGCTCCTGGAGCTCACCAAGCAGGCTGTCTCAGTCCCCGCAAGGCAGGGCCTGAGGCAAGGACTGGGCCAGGTTGTGGATTTGGGAGACGATGCCAGGAGGCAGGAGTGGGAAAGAGGAGAAAAGCCAGTAAAGGGGTGTGTCATCAAAAAGGGGTGTATCATCAATGGGGCTGGGGCTACTGGGTTTCCCTGAGAGAAGCTTCCAGAACCATCCACTGGGAGGAGGTGCAGCCGGGCATCATCCCTGCCCCCACTCTACTGCATAATGGTTGACACAGCTTTACCTCGCTGCACCCCAGTTTGCCTTAGGCAGGCCCCGAGGCAGAAAGGGGTCAGCCCGTGGGGGCACTGGGAGGAGCGGAGCCTGAGCCAGCAGAACTGTGACCACAGCTATGAGTGAGGACAGGCGGCCAAGGGCCACGTGGGGCACACCTGAGGCCTTGTCTCCGGCGGGGCCTGGAAGGACGGACTCCCCCAGTGCAGGCTTCCCCCTTACTTCCCCCAGGTCCCTGCTGGAAAGTCATCCCTCCTGAGCTGTCACTTCCATCCTGAGATGGCGCCCTCCCTCCTCCGGATTGAGCATTGATAGGGACATGAGAGCAACCGTCTCACTTCCTGATGGATGCAGCACACATTTGCCAGGTTAGTCACCAGCCTCGCCCCCACCCCAGGGCCTAGAGCGGACAGCCACACCAGGGTCACTCATACGTCTCTCTTGACTGAACAACTGAATGAGTTCCAGCAAAATGAAAAACTGATCCAAAGGGGAAATGTGGAATAAGAGAAACAGCAGTAGTTGCAGGTATTCTGGGAAAAAGCCAAACATATGGAAAGTAAACAGAATATTGCAATAAACCCCCAGGTACCATCACTCTGCTTCAGCAATTATCAACCTTTTGTCATTCTTGTGTCTCACCTGTCCCTCCATCAATCCCTCACTCTACTCAATTGCTCTTTTTACACATAAATTTATAGCCATCGTGTAGAAATAAACAAAGACCACTCAGATGAGAAAGGCAAAGAAAGGTTATTTGGCTTTTTTTTTTTTTTTAGCTATAGCAAGGGAGTCGGCAGCAGAAAACTGAGAAAACTTTATAGTAGAAAAAAGGCCTCAGGTATGTCGTGACTGGGAGCCCTTGGCCTGCGGGAGCTGTAGGTGAGGAAGCCAGAGATAAGGCATCTGTGTGATTGGTTAAGGGAGCATGTTTGGCTTTCTCTGGTTGGTCCCAAACTGAACGTGGGAGCCAAAATTAGGGCAGCTGTCAGTTACTAATCAGGGGCTGGCCATTTCCGGGCCAACTGCTACACTGGTTATTGCTGAGCTTCCGGATTGTCGCTGGAGACGGCAGTCCGGCTGCCTGCCGGTGAGTTACAGCCACTGGCTTCCGCGGCTGCTTTTCCGGGCAGGGTTCTGCGGATGGAGGCTGGTTTCCTGGGAGGTTACTGTGGGTGGAGGCTGGTCTCCTAGGAGGTTACAGTGGATGGAGGCTGGTCTCCCAGGAGGTTACAGTGGGTGGAGGCTGGTTTCCTAGGAGGTTACAGTGGATGGAGGCTGGTCTCCCAGGAGGTTACTGTGGATGGCTGGTTTCCTAGGCCCAGGAGGTCACTGTGGATGGAGGCTGGTCTCCTAGGAGGTTACAGTGGGTGGAGGCTGGTTTCCTAGGAGGTTACAGTGGGTGGAGGCTGGTCTCCTAGGAGGTTATTGTGGATGGAGACTGGTTTCCTAGGAGGTTACTGTGGGTGGAGGCTGGTTTCCTAGAAGGTTACAGTGGGTGGAGGCTGGTTTCCTAGGAGGTTACAGTGGATGGAGGCTGGTTTCCTAGGAGGTTACTGTGGATGGCTGGTTTCCTAGGAGGTTACCGTAGATGGAGGGCTGGTCTTCTGGGCAGGTTTTTGCCGAGTGTAAGTCAGAATATATGGTCTGGCCATTGTCCATTGTATCCCAATTGAGACGTATAAATATTAGTATGGCTTTTGGTAAATGGGTACGCCCACAGTCACACATCCTCCTGGCATGATATAGAATAAGGCATAGGTAACTTTGAATTGTTAAAAAATTGAAACTTAGTAGATGTTCAAATTTTGCGTGAATGAGAAGAAGTTGAATACGTGAATTAGATTTAAATCCCAGATCTGTGCGACAGACGTTGCTCGAGGAAGAAGAGGAAATTAGATGCATACAACAATCTTTATTTCTTAATAGAGGAAATATAACTGCTGATTAAATTTAGACTTGCTAGGAAACACATAAACTTAAATATTTGTATTAAGAGTCACTACTAGAAATATTAAAATAAAGTGGGTAGCCTGCAGTGAAGGAACATTAAAATGAAGAGAACAGTGTTTGAGGAATTATTATCCCCGAGGCACTATTCTAAGTGTTGGAAGTACAACAATAAACAAACAAAAATTATCTGCCCTCTTGAGCTTACAGCCCTGTGAGAAAAACAGGAAATAAGCCAAATAAACAAGTCAGTATATAGCATATTAGCTGGTGATCAATCTATGGAAACAAATCAGGAAAAAGGATGAGGAGTTAATGAGATATTTTGCAGTTTTATTAATCCTCCCCCGAGGGTTTTTTTTCCCATTATTATCTTTTAAGTTATTTTTAGAGAGAATGGGAGGGATGGGGAGAGACAGAGAAACATCAATGTGAGAGAGACACAGTGACTGGTTGCCTCCCACACGTGCCCTGACCTGAGCCGGGGATCGAGCCTGCACCCGAGGTAGGTCCCCTTGATGGGAATCGAACCTGAGACCCTTCAGTCCACAGGCCCACACTCTAACCACTGAGCAAACCAGCTAGGACAAGTTTGCAGTTTAAACAGAGTGGTCAGGAGAGGCCTGAAGGAGGGGAGGTAGCAAATGCTGTGGATCAGAGGGAAGAGAACCCTAGGCAGAGGGAACAGAAGCACAAAGCCTCTGTGGTGGGGGTTTGACTGGTGCAGCCAGGAGGTCCTGTGGCTGAAATAGAGTGAGTGAGGCGGGGAGTAGAGGATATGAGGTTAAAACAGAAGTGGTAGGGTTTGCGGACAGAGTGGGTATGGGCTGTGTGGGAGGCAGCTCTGAACTGGCTCCCATGTGTCCTGGTAGTCACACCTGTATCATCCCTGCCCTTCAAATGCAGGCTGGACTCAGTGACTCACTTCTAGAGACTAGAACATGGCAGAAAGGATGATATGTCACTTCCAAGGTTAGACTATAAAAAGACTGTGGCTTCTGTGTCGGCTGCTCCCACTTCTGATCACTTATCTGGGAGAACCCAGCCATCATGCCATCGGAACACTCAGGCAGCTAATGGAGAGGCCTAAGTGGTGAGGAACTGAAGTCTGGCCACAGCCTGTAAGGAGCTGAGATGTCACATGAGGGAGCTTGGAAGTGGATCCTCCTACAGTTGAGCCTTAAGATGAGACTGAACTCCAGCCAACAGCTCAACTGCATCCTTCAAGAGACCTTGAACAAGAACTTCCCAGTTAAGCCACTCCTGACCTATAGAAATGCTTGTTTTAAACTGCTAAATTTGGGGGTGACTTTTTACATAGCAATAGATAAGTAATACAGGCTGTGTGTCACTTGAATGACGGAACCAATGGAGCTTCTATTTACTGAAGTGAGGAAGGATATGGAAGAAACAGACCTGGGGAGAAAGACGAAGAATTAAACTTTGAACACATTAAGGTTATGATGGCTTTAGATATTGCAGTCAAGTAAGACTAGGATTTGGGGAAAAGTCTGAGCTAGAAATATATATTTGAGGATCATTAGTGCAGCGTCTGTATTTAAAGGCCTGGACAAAATAACCCAAGGGAGGGAATGTAGATGGAAAAGACAAGACAGGCAAGCACTGAATTTGGGGGCACATCCAAGTAAGAGGCCAGAAGATGAGAAGAACCAGAAAAAAAGAAAATGGGGGGAAAAGCCAAGAGGAGGGAGTATCAAATGCTGCTGAAAGGCCGTGTGAGATAAGGACGAAGAGTTGGCGGTTGTGTTTAAAAAAAGAAGACATTGGCAATCTTGACTGGAGCAACTTCAATGGCAGTGGGGGGTTAAAGCAAAAGTGATTACTGAATAATCTTCCTCTACGGCAGCGGTTCTCAACCTGGAGGTCGAACGACCCTTTCACAGGGGTCGCCGAAGACCATCGGAAAACACATAAATAATTACATATTGTTTTTGTGATCAAGCACTATGCTTTAATTATGTTCAATTTGTAACAATGAAATTGGGGATCACCACAACATGAGGAACTGTATTAAAGGGTCGCGGCATTAGGAAGGTTGAGAACCACTGCTCTACGGGAAAGAAGAGAGGTTGCATAGCAGCTAGAAGTTTAAGGGAGGTCAATAACAGGTTATCTTTAAGTAGTGGGAAGTAATTACCTGCTTTGTATGGTTTTTAGGACCTACCCAGTGGAAAGGGAACATTGATGCAGGTGAGATTAACTGGAGAAACATCCTTGGGTAAGCCTGAGACGTTGGGTCTGGAGCACAAGGAGCAAAGTTTATCCACAGAAGCAAATATGGAGTTACTTTGAGCAACATCGGCAGGTGGGTAGAGGTGAGTGCAGCTGATGGACTTACTCTAATAATTGCTTCTGTTTTCTTTGTGAAATATAGCAAGAGATATAGTGTCTGCTGAGAGCATGGCCTCTCAAGTACAGAAGAGAAGGTATAAAACAGCTGCCTGGGAACGTGGAGGAGGGTGAGACTGCCAGGCAACTCTGCGAGCCCCGTGATGTTGGTGACCATGTACCTGAAGTGGCACCAGCTGCATGGTCATGGGCTTTTCTCCAGCCTGTTGGTCTCTGCCTACTTGTGCACAGACACCGGCAGGCAGAGGTGGGTGGGACTTTGCCACGAGCAAGGGCATCGAAGAGAAATGAGGACATAAACAGTGGCAGTGTGGTGAAAAATGGGTAAAATGGATGTTAGGCCCTAGTGAGGTTAAATAATGACTATAAAAAGGAAGACCTGGGGAGAAAATAAGAAAGCATGGTACGTAGAAAACATAAAATACGATGGCAAAAATGAGTATAATCCTATCAAACTTCACAATAAATTCCACTGTTAATAAGTGAACTCAGCCCTGGCCAGTGTGCTCAGTTGGTTGGAGCGTCATCCTGTGCACTGAAATGAGGTGGATTTAATTCCCAGTCAGGGCACATACCCAGGTTGTGGTTCGATCCCTGGTCAGGATATGTACAGGAGGTAGCCAATTGATATTTCTCTCTCACATTGATGTTTCTCTTTCTCTCCTGCTCTCTTCCTCTCTCTCTCTAAAATTTCCCTAAAATCAATTTAAAATGTTTAAATAAATAAAGGAACTTAGACTAAGTTAAAACAAATTCCATCGGACAGAACTTGGCTGGAGATCCTGGCTAGGCTGCTGATCACCTGAATGCTGCCTCCGTGTCATTCCTTCTTCCCCAACTCCGTCTACACCTTTGGGAACCCCTGGACCTGCTGGGGTTGGACCCCAACACTTATACATCCAATGAATTGGTTGTTAGACAGCCCAGTTGAGGGGGAAGTAAACTGTAATACACAAGCACCAGCCCTTAAGGCAACGAAGGCATCGGGAACATTCAGAAATTAATGGTTTACTGTACCTCTCCACTAAGCTTGATACAATGAAACTTGTGTCGAGAGAGCACAGGCCAGGTTGAGGGACCCTCTTGAGTGCACGAATTTTCGTGCACTGGGCCTCTAGCCATTACGTAAAAGGGTACGGTCTTTCTTTTTTTAGTTTTATTCATTTCAAACGGGCCAGATCCGGCCCGCAGGCTGTAGTTTGCCCATGGCTGGTCTAGGTGGATCTTCCTGCGCCTGGCTGAGGG
>NW_006298960.1:61454-62120 GCF_000327345.1 Myotis davidii | reverse complement strand
CAGTTACCAGGAAGAGAAAATCATCATAGCCTCAGTGATGAAAGCAGCCCATTACTGACAGCTGGCAGGGGAGGTTTATCCTAAACACAAACATTTCCTGGCAAAATCACATGTTCCAGGATTAGAGCAAGCATGCCCCAACTAAACTGCACATTTTTTAAACTTTCAAAAAATTGAAAGCATTAAAATAATATATTTCACTTTTGTAGGAACAACAACAACAAAAAAAACAACAAATTCCATCTATATGCTGTTTACAAGACTCATAGAGAAAATAAATTACACAAAAGAGTGAAAATATAGGAATAAAAAAAAAGTATACTTGATACTTGATAATCATGTTGCCAAAAAGGTAGGCACCTCCATTTAAATTTCAGAAAAAATTAAAATCAAGGTAAAAAAGCATTGAAAGTAATCAAAAGTATAATTCTTATTAATGAAAACTACAGTCTACCAGGGAGCCATAATAGCCATACATGTTATATCATATGTATTATGTTATATAATAACAAAGCTTCACAGTCAGCTTCATTGACTCAAATTGTGAAATTCACAATGACAGTAGAAAATTTTAGGACATATTTTTCTGAAATTCGTAGATAAGAGACACCAAAGAGAAAAAATATGAAGAAATTGAATTAATGTAACCTTAATCATATATGATAA
>NW_006298960.1:56881-61399 GCF_000327345.1 Myotis davidii | reverse complement strand
TTCATATCTGTGTCATGCACAAGTATCATACATTAATGCTCAAAGAAATTTCCAGTGAATTTCAAAAATCAAATATTCCTAAGGCTACTCTCTCTAGCAATGAAATAAAAGTAGAAATTTAATAGTAAAAACATAAGCTTCCAAGTCTATCAACTTCAAAGCTTTTCCACTTGTGACTGAATGGGTGGACCTAGAAGATATTGTGCTAAGTGAAATAAGTCAGACGAATACCATGTGGTTTCACCTATATGTGGAACCTGAAAAACAAAATAAACAATCAAACAAAATAAAACAGACTTACAGATACAGAGAACATGATGGTTGTCAGAGGGGAAGATGGGTGGTTGGAGGGCTAGGTGAAAAAGGTGAAGGAATTAAGAAGTACGAATTGGCAGTTACAAAATAGCCTTGGGATGTAAAGTACAGCATAGGGACTATAGTCAATAATATTGTAATAACTATACCTAGTGGCAGGTGGGTACTTGAAATATCAGGGGAACACTTTGAAAAGGATATGATTGTCTAACCACTATGCTATATGCCTAAAACTAATACCAAATAATATTAAAAGTCAACTGTAATTAAAAAATAAAATGTGAAAAAAGCATTCTAGGTAAAATTTGAATTATGTAACGATAGATACAGTTACAGAATGGTAAATTTATATTCAAATAACCTCAAGACAACGCCATACAAGCTCTATGAATACATATGCATGCTCTCAATGAGAAGACAAAAATCTGAACGCGTGCCATTGCCCCTCCCATAAGCATAACTCAAAACCCTGGAAATTATATGTAAAACAAATGTAAAAAGATTCAAAACGGTAAAGTGAGCAAGGCAAACTGGCTCTGGGCCCAGGACCCAAGGAACAGCACTTCGGTGGATTCTCTGGGTTTTCTTTTTGCCTCATACATCCCAGACTTGGGGGTGGAAGAGGCAGCAAGCCAGGAAGCCCAATGCACACAGACCAAAAAGCACCAAAAAAGCCAGCTCTGCCTGGCTAAAGTACAAAAAGGGAAAGCCTAGGAAGACAGGAAATTTTAGACAATAATCTTTCTACTCCAACCAAGAATCACAGAAAAAAAAACTGTGGCTCCAGCCACACCCATGCCAGCCAAGTCCTAGCCTTCTGCCTTTGCGAGGCCTTGACAAAGTGCCACGCACCCCACCAAGGGAGTGTCAGAGAAGGCCAGTGTGGAGCTGGGACTTCTATCCCCGCCAGCTGTGTTGGTGAGTACCACATGGAAACTGGAATTCCCCGTCCCCGAGCAGAAATGAGGATCTCCCACCCACCTCGGTGTCCACAGAGGCTCAGTGAGGAACCTGAGCTCCTGATTCTACCTGGTTGTAAGGAGGGGCTGCCCCATTTTCCCCGCCAGAGCAGTGTCACCACGGCCCAGCCAATCCAAAGGCTCAAATAAAATCCAGACTCATGCTGAAACCGGTTTGGCTCAGTGGATAGAGCGTCGGCCTGTGGACTGAAAGGTCCCGAGTTCGATTCCGGTCAAGGGCATGTACCTGGGTTGCGGGCACATCTCCAGTAGGAGATGTGCAGGAGGCGGCTGATCAATGTTTCTCTCTCATCGATGTTTCTAACTATCTCTCTCCCTTCCTCTCTGTAAAAAATCAATAAAATATATTTAAAAAATAATAATAAAATAAAATAAAATCCAGACTCATAACGTAATATGAAAATGTCCAGGTTTCTTCAGAGAATTACCAGTCTTACCAAGAACCAGGGGAATCGCAAAGAAAATAAAAATGGACATTCAATAGATGCTGACATTGAGATGACAGAGATATTAGAATTATCTGATGAAAATGTCATAGCAGCCATCATAAAAATGAGTAGGAATTACACTCGTCTCCTCCTAGGACCAAGCTGGAATTACCACTAAGAAATTACAAATATGCCTGAAACAAATAGAAAATTAGAACGTTTCAGAAAAAATATATAATGAAGAACCAAAATAAAATTTCAGAACTGAAAAATACAATAACTGAAATAAGTGGATGGAGAGTCAGTGAATTGGAAGCTAAAATAGAAATCACCCAACTGAACAACAGAGGGAAATAGAATGAACAAAACAAAACAAAAAAGAACAGAACCTCAGGGACCCGAGGGAATATAACAAAAGCTCTAACATTCCTGTCATTCTAGTCTGGGAAAGAAAAGAAAAAGAGGGTGGGCTGACAAGTACTCAAAGAAAAAAGGGCTGAGAACTTTCCAAATTTGGCAAAAGTCATAAGCCTGCAGATATAAGAAGCTAAGTAATAAAACCATAGAAATCCATGCCAAGACACATGATAAATTAAATTTCTGAAACATAAAGGTAAAGAAATAAATCTTGAAAGCTGTTAGAGAAAAATGACCCATTCGAATGACAGTGGATTTTTTTTTTTATCAAAGCCATGAAAGTTAGCAGGAAATGGCATAGTATTTTTCAAATGTTAAAGGAAAAAAAACTATAACCCAGACTCTCCCAATGAAAATCTCATTCTCAGATGAAGGAAAACTGAGAATTTGTCAATAGCTGACCTACCCTAAATAAATGGCTAAAGGAATTTCTCTAAAGAGAAAATAAGTAATAAGAGAAGAAAGCTTGAAACATCAGGAAGGACAAGCACTGTGGCAAACAAAAATATAAGTAAATACACCAGAATTTCCTTCTTCTCTTGAGTGTTTTAAATGATGTTTGATGGTTGAAGCAAAAATTATATCACTGTCTGATCTGGTTCTAAATGTAGGAGGAGGAAATAGTAAAAATAGCTATGTTATATGTGAGAAAGGGTAAAGGACAAACAAGGGTGAGATTTCTGTACTTCAATCAAACTGGCAAAACAATGACACCAGGAGACTGCTAAATTATGTATATACTATAGTTTAATACCTACAGCAACCATTTAAAGAACTATACAAAGAGATAAACTGGAAAACGTGAGAAATACATTAAAATTAACATCATTCAAAAAATGAAATACTTAAGTGTAAATTTAACAAAATTTGTTATGCTAAAATCTATACAATACTAATGAAAAAGATCAAAGATCTAAATAAATAGAGACATACCATGTTCACATACTAAAAATGTCAATTTCCCTAAATTAGCATATATGTCTAACACAGTTCCTATAAAACTCTCAGCATGATTTTTGTGGATATATATGAGTATTCTAAAATGCATATAGAAAAGCAAAAGAACTAGAATAGTTAAAACAATTTTGAAAAAGAAAAATAAAGTGAAAGAAGTCAGTCTACCCAATTTCAAAATATATTATACTAGAGGCCCAGTGCACAAATTTGTGCACCAGTTGGGTTCCCCCAGCCTGGCCTGCACCCTCTCACAATCCAGGTAAATATAAAAAAAGGACAGAAACCACCAAAAATAACCAGTCAGAAACATAGGACTGAATCAGTGATTTGGAAGACGAAGTAGCAGAAAACACCCAATTAGACCTGCAAAAAGAGAAAAAAAATTTAAATGAGGATTTTCCAAGGAAACTCTGGGATAACATGAAACAACAATATTCACATTAGGGATACCAAAAGAAGAAGAGATAGAGCAAGGATAGAGAACTTATTTGAAGTAATAATGGATGAAAAATTTCCTAACCTGGTGAAGAAAACACACACACACACACACAACCAGAAAGCACCGAGGGTCCCAAAAAAATGAACCCAAAGAAGCCCATACAGAGACATATCATAATAAAAATGGCAAAGGTTGAAGGCAAAGAGAGACTCTTGAAAGTAGCAAGAAAAAGACAGTTAGTTGCTTCATGGATGAAAACTTTCCTAACCTGGTGAAGAAAACACACACACACACAAACACACACACACACACAACCAGAAAGCACCGAGGGTCCCAAAAAGATGAACCCAAAGAAGCCCATACAGAGACACATCATAATAAAAATGGCAAAGGTTAAATGCAAAGAGAGACTCTTGAAAGCAGCAAGAAAAAGACAGTTAGCTGCTTAACCTTTTAACTGCTAAGGAGCACTATCGCGCTCTTCTTATTTAAAACAAATTTATGTAAACAATTGGTATTTTTTAATTTTTGTTGTTGCAAAGCAATACAAGTGAGTTTATTGTATAAAAAGTGTTTTACATTTTTTCCCATACAAGCGCAATTAGTGCCGCAGTTTTGGCATATGTCTGAAAAAATACATCAGCAGCCAAACGGTTAAAGTCATCAACTTGAGTGTTAATCTGATCCAAAATACCCTCACAAAAGCACCCAGAAATGTTTGACAAGTATCTTGTTTAGACATTCTTCAATCTAGCCAAGTTAACATAAAATTAACCATCAGATGTGCCTTGGTGTGGGCCTGTTTTTATCCATTGTGCTGTGTTTTCAAGATTCTTAATTTGCAGACTCAAGTCAATTTGGTTCAGACACAAGAAATGTTATTGAATCTTTTCTTTGAACACTCTCTTACTCGTTTTCCTTATTCTATATTTCTGGAGTTCCTGTTAATAGGATTTTAGACCTTTCCACTGGACTGCTAATG
>NW_006298960.1:55607-56257 GCF_000327345.1 Myotis davidii | reverse complement strand
TGAACTCCTTTAGCTTTTTCTTGTCTGTGAAGCTAATTTTTTCCCATTCATTTTTTTTCTTTGTGTTTTTGTTTTTTGTTGTTTACAAACCCTTGTGTCGAGGGCTGACTTTCAATAGATCGCAGCGAGGGAGCTGCTCTGCTGCATACGAAACCCTGACCCAGAAGCACGTTGTCTACCAATGGTTTAGTGCCAAGTTCCCCACGAACGTGCGTTGTGTGAAGGGCGTGGGGGTGGCCCCCTTTCTGGCTGCACCCCATTTCCCAGGACAAAGGGCTCTCTGCACCTGGTCCTGAGGCGGAAACGGCGGGGGACCAGCTATCCGAGGCCAACCGAGGCTCTGCGCTTTCAATAGATCGCAGCGAGGGAGCTGCTCTGCTGCATACGAAACCCTGACCCAGAAGCACGTTGTCTACCAATGGTTTAGTGCCAAGTTCCCCACGAACGTGCGTTGTGTGAAGGGCGTGGGGGTGGCCCCCTTTCTGGCTGCACCCCGTTTCCCAGGACAAAGGGCTCTCCGCACCTGGTCCTGAGGCGGAACCGGTCCTGAGGCGGAAACAGCGGGGGACCGGCTATCCGAGGCCAACCGAGGCTCTGAGGTGCTGCCGTATTGTTTCCCCTTCAATTTTAAAAGATAGTCTTGCTGTGTT
>NW_006298960.1:34528-55565 GCF_000327345.1 Myotis davidii | reverse complement strand
AAATTATGACATTTTAAAAACTTCAGCTGCATTTATTAGCTGACATTCTACTACAAAGAAAAGCTTTTCCTTTTCTTTTTATTTATTTGGTATTGTTAGAAGCTTGTGGAGATTTAATTTCAATGGTTATAATTCATTACTGTATTTATTTTGATGCTCAAAATGGCCCAGTTTGGTCAATGAGGGCCCCTACACGTGGGCTCCTGCATCCCTTTGACATGTCCCCCTCATTCTCTGAGTATTTCCTTACTTTCTGTCACAGCAGACTGTTCTAAGCTCACTTTTTTTGTTCCCTGCACCAGCCCCAGGATCAGTCATTTCTCTAAGGAGCCCTGGTCTCTGGTTCCTTTTAGTGGAGACAGTATTTAGAAACCAAGATTAGGGCATTAGATGTCACTGAGGTGTTTGCAAAATTGTTAAAGATGGAAGTAGCCAAGATTAAGGACGGCATGGGTAACGAGCACGCTTGTTCTCCGTCAGTGGCAGAGTGACTGGTGCAGCCATTGAGAAATGAAATTTGGCCACACCTGTCAGGCACTGTTATGTGCGCACGTGGGCACGTCCACGCCACTTGTAGGAATCTCTTCAACCCAAACTAGCACACGAGTGCACAAAAGCAACACATCAGAAACAACCACAATGTCCATTAACACAAGGTGAGCTGAAGAAAACATAGTACTTCCTTCCTAAAGAACACTCGGCATATGTTGAAAACAATAAGCCAGATTTTTTTAAGTCTATAAATTATTATTGAAGAAGAAGCAACTCACAGAATGCTATGTATAGGCTGATTTGTTTTATTTCAAATAAATGTGTGCCTCTTACATAGGTGAGTGTGTTTGTGTGGGACACCCACCCCCACTGCCCCCTGCCACCCAGCCTCCTAGGCAACCCTATCTCTTAGAATTGTAGAGGGAGTGTGTGTGGGGGGCGGGGGGCGGCTTTGATTTCATACATTTCTGAACTATTTGAGAATTTTATAGCACCCATGTATTTCTTTTGTAATTAAAAAAAGAGAGCAAGCATGCAGAGATAGTAGGTGCAGATGAGGCAGCCAGCTGGCTCCTCAGCCTGTGAGACTCACCGTATTGTTGAATGCTAAAGCAGCTTTGAAAATAATAATAAAATGATCTTATCACAGTGGGGTTAATCAGCTTCGGAAACAGGAAGAAGAGGAGGAGAAAATCTCAGCAGTGTTCCCTCGCACGTGCCCTGGAGCTGAGGAGGGCCTTGCCCGAAGTCTTGGCTCCTGTGAAGGGGGCCCCACAGGCTCCCCCAGCCTCAGGCTCTCACAGGTTCCGGGTGTCCGCTCCCCTCCCCCCTCCCGAAGGTAACTGGCTCCCCTAGGGTGGTGCACGGAGAAGGAAATGTGGTGGCTATGAGACTCGGGACAAGAGGGCTCAGACACGGCTGCTCTTCCCACCTCCTGGCCTTTGGGGTAGCTGGAGAGTACTGCATAGATCAGGAGGGCCGATCCTGGGGCCAGGCTTTCTAAATCCAGGGGGCTCACTGCCTACCAACTTGAGCAAGTTCCCCCCACCTCTCCGACACCTGAAAAATGCCCCCATAGGGCTGTTGGAAGATCAAATGGGTAAGCATGTCAAATGTGTAGTCTAGGAGCTGGCATGTAGTGAGCACTCAAAAAACATCGTTTGCATTATTCTCCTTCCCAACAGTGACAGTGGCTCCACGCACCACTCCAGGAGAGCCAGTTACCTTCGGAAGGGGGACGGGAGCCAGGGCCTGACCTGGGGAGCTGACATCTGGAATCTCTGAGAGCCTGAGGCTGGGACAGCCTGTGGGGCCCCTTCACAGGAGCCAAGACTTCATAGGAGACAGTGTCCTGTCTCCAGTGTAATGGGCATGCAGCTGGGGCCTCATTGCTAGGGGTGCCGCGGGCTGGTAGTCTGCCATGGTGGTGTGCACTCGCTAGGAACGCTTTGGCTACAAAAATTCTAAACACGGCAGCTTAAACAGGTACGTGCTGTTTTGCCTCAGTTCACAGGAGGCCCACAGTGGACAGCAGCTGGCACAGGTCCAGCAGCTCGGCCACAGGGATCTTGTCTCAGCCCATGCTTAGCCTCCCTTTCACGCGTGCTGCCTCGGTGCTGCAACATGGCTGCCCACCTCCCGGAATCACACGCACCTTCCAGGTGGGAAGAGGGAAATGGACAGAACACTGGAAGCACCATCCACACACACTTGGCTCTTTTATTGAGAAAAAGAAGCCTTACCAGAACCCCCGTACAGTATGATTGAAACTGTGTGGCCCATGGGCAGAAGTCGGTATTTTGTGGAAAAGCCACACTCAAGGGGCCAAAGAGCCGCATGTGGCTTGCGAGCCACAGTTTGCCAACCACGGCCCTAGATGACTGTCAATTATGTCTCATTCACCAGAACTGTGCCATCTGACCACACTTAGTTCAGACAGGCTGGGAAAATAGTTCCCTTTTCTTACATCAAAAGTGTAGATCATGCCCTAGCCAGTTAGGCTCAGTGGATAGAGTGTCAGCCTGTGGACTGAACGGTCCCTGGTTTGATTCCAATCAAGGGCACATGTCCAGGTTGCGGGCTCAATCCCCAGTCTGGGGCATGCAGGAGTCAGCCAATCAGTGATCCTTTCTCATCATTATTGTTTCTATCGCTCTCTCCCTCTCCCTTCCTCTCTGAAATCAATAAAAATCTATTTTTTTTATAAAAGTGCAGATTGCAAGGGAAAGGAGTTTGGAATAACCTCACAGAGCCCACCACTATTTTCTTTATCCCATTAAAGGAAAATCTGTGGGACCGTGTTTTAGTGAACTGGGCGTGGGTGACGGAGTTCACCAAACAACGTTTTCTCAGCAGAAATGTCACATTCTCTCGGGGTCTTAGCGAGACTGACAGCTGTGCAGACCAACCAGGGCCTCCAGGCCCCAAACCCACCTCCCAGACTCCGCCAGCTCTGTGGCAGGAAGGGCATGGCTGCCAGCCTCAGGGCGGCAGGGCTCCTCTGCTCATTTCCTCCTGGACTCTTAACTGCTTTTCCATCTCAGGACGCTCAGGAGCGCTGGGGCTGGCAGCTCCCATGTGTGACCCACAGCCCTGCTTCACGGCCGCTGGGCAGGCCGGGCTGATGGTATCTAGTTCCTGAGGCCCCTCGGTGAACTCAGACCCCAGATCCACCCTCTTGATAACAGTTTCACCTTTTTCCTGTCTTTTAACAAATACCAGCTCCTGGCTGAAACCCAAACTCCTGGCCGCTTCCCAGAAGTGAGCCTGGTCTGAGACCCATGGAGGAGGAGGCGGGATGGGGACAGGACCCCCCGCCTGCCCAGGAACGGGGTGCCTCCTCTGGGCCCCAGCTCCCCCTCAATGGAGCGGGACGGATCGGACGCTTCCCGGCTGCTCTCCTCTGTACGGGTTCAATGGCGGACTCCTCCGGCTCACTCATCGCGATGCCCAGGGTCTAGCCCCGAGCCAGGCAGGAGAGCCTTGGCCACAGTCCCAGGCCTCGGAGGAGAGGCGGTTCATTCCTTCTGAGTTTGGGGAAGTGCACTTGGAACACATTTGCATCAGTGAAGGAAATAGTTTGAGTCCCAAGATGCCAGAAAAGAAGAAAAATTCAAATTGCTGAGGCACCCAGCCCGTAGGTCCTGCTCTTACAACCTGCGCTCTTGGCCCCTGAGAGGCGGCAAGTCTTCCTGGGCCCAGATGAGAAGGAAGGAAGCAGACAGTGCATCAAACGAGGGTTTTCCAGTTCAGGGGCAGTGGCCACTTTCCTAGTGATTTAGCCCCAACACAGCAATACTTGGCTATTGAGGGCACTCCCCCATCCTGTGAGTGCCACCTTGTCCCTCACCTGATGCAAGGACTCACCTGTACAAAGGACTCACACGGCCCATGAGGCTGCTCCATTTGCCAGATGAAGATTGGAGGCTTGGGAAGGTCAGGCCTTGCCTGAAACCACAGCGGAGCCTGGGCCTGAGCCTGGCCTTGCAGCTCAGGATGCTGCACCACTCAGCTGCACCATCAGCAGGACTGACAGCCCTTCCCCCGGAGCCCCTACCCTGGTCAGTCAGGGTGTCTCATGTTGCCTCTCCTCTCCTCTCTCTGTAAGGTTTATCAGCCCCTTCCCCCTGCTTCTCACAAACCACATGAAACAAGCTCTAAATACAACGTCAGATGAAAGGCTGAACCTCGTCCAGGCCAGGAAGTTCCGAGTGCAGTGTTCCAGCTCGGCTCCGTGCTCTCGGTCACCCCAGGGGCACCTGCTCGCCAGCGTGGCGGAATTCAGGGCCCCGCACCTCCGGGCTTCCCAAGAACCAGACGCTGGCTCCCCCAGCCCCAGGGCAGTCTCCCTCCCCTCCCTGACAGTGGCAGCGGCTGCTTGCTCTCCTACCCCTGCACCCCGCTGCCACCACCCTCCAACCCCCTGGCCCCATCTAGCCAGACAGTCCCTTTGGGTCCGAACACAGTTACTCCCACCTAAGACACCCTGTGTTGGACTCACTTAGTCCTTCAGCTGCTGTCCTACTTCTTTGCTCCTCTTGACAATAAACTGGGTCAAACTGCGTCCCTTCGTCCCCTTTGCCCTTGCACTCTCGAGCCCTCTGCAAAGCTTGGGGCATTCACTACCACTGAGCCTTGAGTCTGGACCCCTCAGTGGGGGAGGGGAGGCCAGGGCAGAGGGGGAGCAGGGAAGGGAAGACCCCTGCACAGGCACTGAAACATCGGAGCAGCTCTCCTCTTGACAATAAACTGGGTCAAACTGTGTCCCTTCGTCCCTTTTGCCCTCGCACTCTCGAGCCCTCTGCAAAGCTTGGGGCATTCACTACCACTGAGCCTTGAGTCTGGACCCCTCAGTGGGGGAGGGGAGGCCAGGGCAGAGGGGGAGCAGGGAAGGGAAGACCCCTGCACAGGCACTGAAACATCGGAGCAGCTCCTGACCTGCAACCTGCACGAGGCACCTCCAGGTCAGACACTGGTGCATGCTGGGGCCTCGGCTGAGCCCTGACAGGCGATCACGGTGGTCTCTGTGCTGATGGGCTGCAAGGCCAGAGGGGAGCACAGCCGTGCCTCGTGGAGGACTGACTCTAAGACTCGCTTCAGCCGCAGTGGAGAGGCATTGTGGACGGTGTCCCTAAGTCCTGGTGGTGAGTCCTCACTGGAGCCTGCCCCCTTGACCCAGACTCCCGGGTGTGACCTCTGACCCATAGCGTGGCAGATTGCACTTTCCAGAAATGACAGCATCATTCCTGCCCCACATGCTCTTCCCGAATCTCCCACCCACACATTGGTGGATTCTATTATTCCCACCCCTTGAGACTGGGCCGGCCTTCTGACTGCCACGAAGAACAGAACAAAGTCAAGGACGCAGGGGACTTCTGAGGCTCGGTCACAGGTGATGTGACTTGACCACCATGCTGTAAGGAAGCCCAGACTCCACAGGGGCATGTCTGTGCCCTGGCTGGCATCTCCTGGGATGACCAGCCATCTCTGGGCTGACAGCCAGCACCAACCACAGCCCTGCCCACAGGCCGCCCTATCTCAGTGGAGTGGAGCAGAGACGAGCTGTCCCAGCTGAGCGCTGCCCAAGCTGAAAGTGCAGACTTGTGAGCAGAGGAAATGATGGCATTGCTTTAAGACCCTCGGTGTGGATAGTATTATTCAGCAGTAGTAGAACAGGGCCCTGGGTGGTCCCAGCCTTCCCTGGAGCTCCCTGTCCCAGGGGATGCAGCACTCATTCCGCAGATGGCCGGCCGAGGACCCTGTGGGCTGCTTGTCCTGGGTCGGCAAGAAGGAAGGGCTAAGAGCCACATTCACAGGGACCTGCTGTGAGCAGGACGAGAGGAGTCTCATGCCCAAAAGCCCGGTCTTAGGTTTACTATTTAATGGGAAATGTATTCCTGGTAGCAAAATGCTAGGCACTGGCCTTCAGAGTTGAGTATTTGGTCCTTTTACCAAAGGTTGGGAGGTGTCTGAATCCCTCTGTTGAACTCGCAGCAAGCTGAGGTCGGGCCTGTGGGGAAACTGCTTTCTTTAAGTCTCCAAGGGAAAGCAGCAGAAAAGGGCTGCCGAGAGCACAAACTCGCACTGACCAGGGTGGGTCAAAGCAGCATCAACACGCCGCGAGGCCCTGGGATGAGCTTCACCAAGTGAGAGTGGGGGATTTTATTTAACATGCGGATCATTGATCACGCCTGCACAGCACTGCCCAGGAAACCCTTCCTGCTCACATAACACTACCTGTCATGGAAAAGGCCAGAAGCCCTCCATCCCCAGCTCCGACCGGAAGGTCCCCATCAGCATCTCCTGCTAAACCTCTTATCATTAATCAATTCATTGTGATGTGTGGATCCCTACAAACAAACTAAAACATTAAAAGCACAAAAAATATCTGAAACACCAGCCCCCCTTCCGACCGGAAGGAGGTGCCTTAGTTGGGCTGCCAAGCGGGTCCTCGTCAAGGTCACTGTCATCAGTGGACCCCGACGGCAGGAGATGTGGGCGGTGGCTCCCTCCTTCACTCTGGCCTCCAGCGAATCTGACCTCCATCCCAGCAACCTCAGGACCACCTCCCATAAGGGCCACTGCCCCTAGAATGCACCAGGCTGCCTTCCCCATCAGCATCTCCTGCTAAACCTCTTATCGTTAATCAATTCATTCTAATGTGTGGATCCCTAAAAATTTTAAATAAAAAATAAAAAATATATAAAAATAAAATATATATTTTTTAAAAAAAAGCAAACAAAACTAACAGTGAATCAATAAAAATATATTTTTTTTAAAAAGCAAACAAAACTAACAGTGCTCTAAGTTCATTATCATGAACTTCTTTGCAGTCTGCATTAATTTCCCACGGCCGCCAAAAGGTACCACCTGGGTGGCTTAAACAAGAGGAGTGTCCTGCCTCACAGGCCTGGAGGCTGGAAGTCTGAAATGCATGGTTCCTCTGAGGGCCCTGAGGGTGGTCCCTCCTCGGCTCCTGTCTTCTCATCCTCTTCCTCTGAGTCTGAATTTCCCTTTGGTCTGAAAACACCAGTCATATTGGATCAGGGGCCACCCAATGGCCTTGTTTTCACTCGATTGCAGCTGTAATGACCCATCTCCACCTAGGGTCACCTGCTGAGGTCCTGGGAGTCAGGACTGCAGTGTGGGTTTGGGGAGACCTGGCTCAGCCTGGGGCACAGTGTAGAGAGTAACAGCCGGTCTATGTTTATCTCCTCGGTAAGTCAGCATGACTCTACAGTGTCTAGGCCCACATCAGGGACAAGCCTGCAGCCAGGCCGGGTAGGCAGAGGGCACAGGGTACTGCTTTGCTCTGTGGCCTTGACCCATCTCTCTGGGGCCCTGTTTCTCTATCTTGTGATGAGGCTGAGAACAGATGGTCCCTCGGGGCCTCTCTATCCTGGGATTGTTAGGGGCCTTTGCCTGGCTTCAGGGCCCAGGACAGCCAGGGTGGGCAGGACAGCTGTGCGGAGATCACAGGGCTGCTGTCTTGGCACTCGGGGCAGGGCACCGCATCTAGGGGTCAGCAACAACAGGAGCCGACCCTGCCGAGTTTCTCCACTGCTGATCGATCAGGAGTCTCCCCGGGGGCTGTGTGGTCAGAACCCAAGAGAAGCAGAGGCACACCCGACGGGCAGAGGGCTGGACAGGGCCTGGGGAGAGGCTGGCACGGTGGGCTGGTCCTTGCCCTCTGCAGCTGCAGGAACTCCAGACCTGGCAGAGAGCATGGCTGATGAAGAGGGACCCCCCGGGAAGGCGGGGACTTGGCAGGGAGGGGCTGGGAATAAAGGCTTTGCCCGCCTTGCCTTGGTCTCCTCCGGGGTCTCCATATCGAGGGACAGATGACAATGTGTTCCTTCCCCGGGGACAGGTCACCGCCCAGGCAGCCAGGCCCACTGGCCCTGACTCCGCCTGCCCACCCAGTGTCCATCCTGCCCAGGTGCAGTGTGGGCACCAGGGCGGGTGGGTGGGTGTTTGGAGGATGAGAAACAGAATGAGAGAACACAGCCCTCCTGCAGAGGGGAGCCAGTGCGGCCTCTCCCCTGGCTCACCTGGCCCAGCAGGAAGGCCAGAGCTGCCGCCGCACGGGGCCCACCTGCTTCTGCGCACGAGCCCAGTTGGAAGCGCCTGCAGAGAATCCCCCAGGCACTGGCCAGCAAGGCCTTGGACTTACATCTCCTTGAAGGGAGCAGAGGACTCCATGCTGGCTTAGGCGGGTTTCACCCAGTCCAGGAGTGGGGAGCAGCCGTTGTCCAGAGCAAAGACAGGGGTGTGTGTGGTGTTTTACAGCCAGGAGGCTCCCCCAGCGTCGGGGTCTCGCTGCTCTGGTCTCGGGCAGTGCCTGGCCCAGCCTGCCCTGCCCTCTTTCCGGGCTACCTTCTGCAGCCCCGCAGAGGCGGGCACAGGGGTGAGGCCGGCTGAGACAGTACCATGGCCCAGGCCTTCGGAATCTTGTCGGCAATGGCCTTGAGCTCACCACAGAGACAGGTGAAGGGGGGAAGGAAACTGGGTGGGCTCCGATGGACCCCCTGCTCCCAGTAGCTTCCAGGCAGCCCCATGGGCAGGCACGGGAGTCATTTCTCATCCCTGTCGATGACGCCGACTGAGCCCTGCAGCACAGAGCGTAATCATTGTCCGAGGTATGTAACCAGGGAGGGTGGTGGCATCCCTTAGACGTCCTTTCTGGTGTATGGGACAACCCTCCAACTAACTGAGCCACCCGGCCAGGGCAGGCCAGAGTCATTTCCATTCGACTGACTGCTAGCTCCTCTCCATTGGCCAGGACACATTTCCGAGCAGTGCCTATCTCACTGAGCATCAGTCGTTCAGAGCGGTGCTTCCTCGGGCTGCTTGGTTGTCACTGAAGATGGACCATCGCTTTGCGCCAAGGCTCAGTCTAGGCAAATAGCAATGCACGGGCCAGCCAGAGTCACAGCCGCCGCTGCCCTGGCACCTATGTGTGCTGTGAGGGGCCTGGGGGCCCCAACATAGGACACAGGTCCCCTGGCCTCCCCATGGCATCCCCTCTGCCTTCAGCTTCCTCAGGCCCCTGCTGGCCACACACAGGTCCTGAGTTGGCCTTTTCCTGACCATGGCTTGCGGACACCAAGCCCCTAGAGCTGAGCAGGCAGTCGTGGGGACGATGGCGACAGCTGTCCCGCTCTGCATACAAGAGAAACGCGCCTGCTCTACAGTCCCTGGCGCTCAGTGCCGTACACAGGCCCGCTCACAGATCTTGGGTTGAATTCGGCCGGATCACGGGAATGGCCATCCTGTGGGCCTGCGCAGTGAGGGCCTGGGCCCTGCAGTGGACCCTGCGGGATCTGAGCCTCGCACGAGGGGCCCAGCTGAGGAAATGGGTCTCAGGAGGAGTCTGAGAACTGCCTGCGACCCAGGTGGATCTCTGCAGAGGAGAGCAGCAGGGAGCTCCGGGTGGGCTCCCAGCAAAGCCAGGGCCCTGGGCATGAGTCCGGGTGATGAAGGCTGGGAACAGGGAGCACATACAGACGAGGGAGGTGTGCTGTGAACGAGGCGTTGGCTGGAGGGTGAAGCTGGTGGGCACCTTCCACCCTGAGCCCCTGCCTTTCTCTCTCTCACCTGCTCTGGGCAGTGGATCCCACAGTGGAAGCAGCAGCAGCAGCAGCAGCCCCTGCGGACCTGTTCCAAGTGGAGTCTCTCACCCAACCCCGCACCGGGAGAAAGGCCTAGGGGCAGGCTCCGACCATGTTTGACCAGCCTCTGCTACAGTGGTATGGGGCTGGTGCCTCAGTGACCTCACCTGTAAAATGGGCCACTGCTCGCACGGGGCAGGGACTGCGGCCCTGAATGAGTGAGAGGCTTCAGTCCAGGGCTGCCCATAGGTGGTTTCTCCACAGCCAACATCAGTGAGCTGTTGTCACTCGAGCCCACCTGTGCCGGGCCTGCTTTTTCTAGGAGAGAAGATTTGGGCCTGCAAAGGTTTGCCTTCCAGAGTGGCCTCACTTGTACTTTCTCCCAGGAGTCAGACATGTGCAATTAAACCCCAAACCTTTAGGATTTGGAGAATGCTGATAAATTATGGGTGCACATAGGTCAACAATCAACACCTCCCCCCAGCCTGGTATCAGCCTGGGAAAGAAAAGGCATTGTCCCCTCTCCCCAGGATCCCCAAAGATGGTTCATAGTTGATAGGCTGCGTTCAGCTTGTGAGCAGCTGCTCCTAAGACACACTGTGAACAAACAAGAGAAGGTTGTTGTGAATGGAACAAGGAAGCAGCCGCATCCACGCGTCTGGGTGCCCCAAGGAAATGAATCACAAAGCAGGAGGATGCTTTAACAGCCACCTGTGGCCTGTCGCGACCCCTTTGGGGGTCGAACGACCCTTTCACAGGGGTCGCCTAAGACCATCGGAAAACACATATGTAATTACATATTGTTTTTGAGATTAATCACTATGCTTTAATTATGTTCAATTTGTCACAATGAAATTGGGGGTCACCACAACATGAGGAACTGTATTAAAGGGTCGCGGAAGTAGGAAGGTTGAGAACCACTGCTTTAGAAGCTCGCAGACTCCTGGTGAGGGTCTTGGCAAGTCCCAGGGCTGAACGGGGATGGTGGGAGAGGCAGTGGGGGAGGAGGGAGGGGCAGGCCCTTGGGTTGGGGCAGGAGCACCCAGGTCCAGGCCTCCCAGCATCCACTGCCTGAGACAGCGGGGTAAAGTGACCGGGCCCGCTGACCACACTGGATCCGGCTCACACACAGCTCCTGTTCAGGAAGACGCCGCACTCCTCGGGAGAGGGGCTGGGGAAGGTCTGAGCCGGACCCCGAGGACCACGGCTCCGGGTGAAGATGGAGGGGTGGGGAGGGCTGAACGAGTATCCACAGGAACGGAAAAGCCGGAAAAGCCGAGGCCGAGTTTCTCCATCGCAGCAGCGGGAGCTGCTGAAAACGGCTCCAGGCATCCACAGATGTCACCTGGTGAGAGGTGAGGCCCCTCCTGCAATCAACATCGAGTTTGTTTTTTTACTTTGAGGGACATTTACTTTTTAAAATATATTTTTATTGATTTCAGAGAGGAAGGGAGAGGGAGACAGAGAGAGAATCATCAATGATGAGAGAGAATGGTTGATTGGCTCCCTGCTGCATGCCCCCTAACTGGGGATGAGACAGCAACCTGGGCATGTGCCCTGACCGGGAATTGAACCATAATCTTCTGATTCATGGGTCAACACTCAACTACTGAGCCACACCAGTCAGGCGAGGGGACATTTATTAAAGCTGGGGACAGTGAAACAAGGAGGGGCTTCCCATAGTGGAAGCAACAGGGGAGGCTGGGCGGGGCGGCTTTAGCTCACGGGGAGTCAGGGGAAGGGGGCTAGCCCGGAAGAGCTGCCACTGACCATTGCTCCCCTGGTTGCAAGTCTGGTGGGGCCTCTTAGAGGTTAGCAGCCATGTGCCTGTGGGAGGAGAAGAGTGGGACAGGGGAAGGCATGGGAATGTTCTGAGAGGGAGAGCGCTCATGCCCTGGGTCCTCTGTCTTGAGGGCTTTATCTCTCTCTTGCAGTCAGGAACTTTAGGGGAGGTCTCTGTCATGGAGTCTTGGTGCATTGGTTATTAGACATTCCTGTCTAATGTCCTATCCTGTCTGGGCCCCTTCCCTCCGGATTCCCCCCACTCAGTGCTCATCACAAAACTGTGCGAGGAGGAGGCCAGCCCGTGTCCTTGGAGCCCACGCCACCATTCCTCCTGTATCTTTTCTGTGGACCAGATCCTGGGTCTGCACAGTAGCCCCTCCTGCTCCTCCCTGGGCTCTCCGTGCCACCTCCTCTCCCACACCCACTTTGCTGGGAAGACAAGCTTGGCCAGGGACCCCCTCCACTCCCACGTGGCCCCGAGCCACAGCACAGACCATGTAGGCTGTAGTTCTTTGGTGCTGGCTTCATCCTATATAATAAAAGCCTAATATGTTAAGTGTCTGGTCATCTGGTTGGCCGTTCAACCAATCAAAGAGTAATATGCGAATAATATGCTAAGGTCACTCCACCACTCACTATGATGTGCACTGACCACCAAGGGGCAGACACTCTGACCAGTAGGTTAGCTTGCTGCTGGGGTCTAGCTGCTTGGGATTGAGTGAGATGGGCCAGACACACCCTGGAGCCCTCCTGCAGTCCCTCCCTGACTGGCCAACCTCCCGCATCCCTCCCTGGCCCCAGTCGTGCACCAGAGGGATCCCTATGCCTGGCCTTCATCCTCTTGCAACCTGGGGCCCCTTGGGGGATGTTGAAGAGCTGATTTTGACCCAATGGTGGAACGACCAGTTGCTATGATGCAACTGACCATCAGGGGGCAGATGCTCAATGTAGGAGCTGCCCCCTGGTGGTCAGTGCACTACCACAGCGGGAGTGCTGCTCAGCCAGAAGCCAGGCTCATGGCTAGCGAGTGCAGCAGCAGTAGCAGAAGCCTCTCCCACCTCCACAGCAGTTGGACATCCCCCGAGGGCTACACAGATTTTGTGCACTGGGCCTCTAGTTAGAAGATAAGTTGCCATTCGAATGAGGCATCTCTCCCCTTACGACAAAGCCCTGGTCCTGGGTAGGGGGAAAGTGGGAGCTAAGAACAGAGCAGTACACAGGCTGGTGGAACATGTGGCCGTTTGGTGTCCAGGCCAGAGCTGGGCAGAGGCTGGCGGCAGGGCCCAGGGCTTGCGGGAGGACCTGGGCAGACAGAGCCCAAGACAAGCAGGTGGGAGCCCGTCTGGAAGCTGGAAGGGGGAAGCTTCCAGACATGATTGCATCTGACCTTCTCTTCGTGTCTCTCGCTCTGGCACGGGGCCCGCAGTGAGCTCAGCTGCTGCGCGCTCCTGGCCTTCAGCGCGGGGACTTTGCAAAGGTCCCGCCTCTGGAAGCACCGCATCCTCCTCAGAGCCCTTCTCAGCCCCGAGGCCACCAGGCTCCGCTCAGGGGGACTGGGAGGGCCGGGGAGCTGCTCCGAGTGCGGAGGATCCTTCTGAGCTTCCATATCAGCTTTCTGAGCCCCCACCCCACCCCACCCCCGACCTCTGCTGGCCTTCGGGACTGAGGTCTCCAGAACCTTCTGGAACATCCTGCATTGGAGCAACCCCAACCCAGGGCAGATCCCCAGGGAACGCGCAGGAGAATGTTCCGGCACTGAGATCCTTGTATCCTCATGTTTAAAAGGCCAGAGGGAAAAGAAGTCTGAGCTTTTAAGAGAAAGTCTCTCAACAAAACACTTCCTGATGCTTGTCTTACACTAAAAACCTATTAAAGTCATAAACTTCTGCGCAACACTTCTCAGAAAGGAATTTATCTAAAGGGCATCTGTGTTTGGTCTCAAATGCAAAGGCTCCAAATGTCAGGCCTCACATGATTTATTTGGGCATCTTGTTCTCTGAGGGAGGCAGCCCCAACGAAGAAGGGGCACAGAGGGGCATGAGGGCATGCACGTGGGTCTCCACCGAGGCCCTTAACTGCCCCGGCTGGGGCCCTGGGCACCTGCTTTGCCTTGGCCCCGGCGATCCTCTCTCCCTGGAGGGCCATTTCTCACTGCGAGACGTTGGACAGCACTCGGCATCCTCTCCGGTCCCCATTCAAAGACTCGGACGGAAATCCAGCAGCCAGGCCAGGAGGCACACGAGCCCCCTGGCGTGTCTCACGGAGCTTTGGACTTGGATTGGGAAGAGGGTGCCTTGGCACTGACATTTCTGAGTGATGAGTAGGAGTTGAACAACAGAAAGGGGCAGGAGGAGGCGGGAAGAGCTTTCTGGGCAGAAGGAACAGCTGCTGGAAGCCAATGGCCAGGGAGCAGGTGGGAAGTCTGGGGCCATTGGAGGACGGGGGGGAGGGGTGACAGGGGGGGCAGAGGGAACAGAGGGGAGCCTCAAGAACAGAAAGATGAGGGTTGTGGAGAGGGGCTGGGGCCGTGCTCCCAGCATTAGCAATTAGGCCCCTGGGTCTCAGGCCGCTGCACAGAGTCCCCTGACAGCCTTTCATCACTGCATCTTAATATGCAGGACTCATCAGCCCTCTCCAAAGAGGCCCCTGAGAGGAAGGAGGGCCCTGGCCTGCTGAGTTGCACTCCCTCCGCCTGCAGGGGGCAGGGATTTCAAGAGGCAGGGCCAGGCCTGGGGCTGGGCCAGCAGAGGAACAGAAGGGTCCCGAGGGCAAGTGGGGTGGGTGCCCAGGGTATACCCCAGCAATGCCACCCTTCTCCCTGGGGCCGTGGATCCTCAGACCACCAGGAAGGCGGGCACAGGGTGAAAGCTGCTGGGTCAGAGCCACTGGGGCCAGCAGTGGCCACGCCTGGGGCTGGCACCTCTGGGTTCTCTGCTCTCGCTTCTTCAGGAGCTCCAGGGAGAGTCTGGGGGCTATCTCTTAAACCTCACTGCCCAGTAAGTATGCTAGCCCCGTGTGGCTACTTAAGTTTACATTATTGTGAAGTCGGTAAATTGAAGATTCAGTTCCTTGGTCACACTAGCCACATTTCGTGTTCACTAGCCACACTTGGGTAGTGGCCATCACATTGAATGTTTCCATCGTCGGGAACATTCTATCAGATAGCACTGCTCTAGGGGAGAAAGGCCAGACCGGCCAACTTCTCAGCAAGCAGGGAAGGGGCCCCATCGGGCCTCTGTGAGGGGTCTACAGCAGTGGGAGGTGGGGAGCCCTCGGGACGGGCGTGGGGGGGCAGGCTCAGGTAGTCACCTCCGGGGGTGCTGGAGAGGAAGCAGGGAGGGCACCTGGGGCCAGCTCCCTGGGGATTCTGAAATAGCTGGACTAGGTGTGCAGGGGATAACAGGGTTGGGGGCAGGTCAGTGCCATGCTGCTGGCCTGTCTACAAACACAGGGCCTGGGGGAGCCACCCAGGCTGTGCCCCTACACTGTACACCTGCCCACTGGCAAGCTGTGGGTCCCCCCTCCCCCAGTTCACTGTGCGGGCCTCAGCACCTCCAGCCTGAGATCGTCTGGAAGTTGCACATTGTGCCTGGAGCTGCAGCCCATGCCATCTTGGGCAAGGCGCCTTCAGAGGCCATCTCAGGGCAGTAAGTCAATGGGCTTCCTATTCCTCAGCACTCCAACCGCACAGCGGGTTCTTCTGGCTCCAAAGACCACCGAGAGCAGTGGTCTCAACCTTCTTGATGCCGCGACCCCTTAATACAGTTCCTCATGTGGTGGTGACCCCCAATTTCATTGTTACAAACCGAACATAATTAAAGCATAGTGATTAATCACAAAAACAATATGTAATTATATATGTGTTTTCCGATGGTCTTAGGCGACCCCTGTGAAAGGGTCGTTCGACCCCCAAAGGGGTCGCGACCCACAGGTTGAGAACCGCTGCCTAGAGACTATTCGCCCCCAGACCCTGTGGCTGCGACCTTCTCAGAGCTGCAGCTTCCAGAGGGGTGGGGGGCGGGGGGCTGCTGAGAGCTGCTCTCAGGAGAAGAGCGTGGCTCCTGTCCCTGTGGGGACTGGGACCTGGGACAGTGTGGGGAGCTCTCAGGCCCGCCTCCTTCCTGCATCCCAGGATTTCCCAGGGAGGGCAGTGCTGTGCCTGCAGCTCCATCCTCTTTGCCCCAAGTCAGCTGTCCGGGCACCCAGCCCAGAGGGACACTCTGCCCTACATCCCTCACCACTGGGTCACTGACAGATGCACGCACATGTGTGTCGTGTGTTGGTGATGGTCTGTGAGAGGCACCACGGGGGAGCGGCTTTGTTTTGTTGACTGTAGTGTCTCCATTGCCAAAAATGGCACCTGGAATAGGGTCGGCGCCAAGCAAATGTGCGTTAAATAAACGAATTCTTCAAGAAGGACAGCAAGTGGGAAATGTGCAGATTGGGTGAAATATACTCACATATGAGTTTTTGAGCAAGAATAAGCCTCAGCTTTATGCTAGTTGATCCTTTTAGGTTCCATGACTGGGGAGGGAAAAGCAAAAATATCGGGCACATTGGGGGGCCAGGTGGCACCTCTCCCGGGGGACGCTGGTTGAGTCCCTCCTCCCCTCTGCTTCGGCTTCCTTCTCACAAAGCAGCTTCCCCGCGGGGCCTCCAGCTCTGACCTGCTGCTGCCATCACGAGTGTTTTGAATGTTTGTCTTTATTGTCGGCCGTGGACCACATGGAGGAGCATCACTCATCTTACCTGAAGGTTTTGCCATTTCAGCCTGAAAGGGAGAAGTCCTGAGTAGGTTTGGACATGGTAATAGTGAGTTTAATTTTTCATTCGCCTCCCGCTGCTCAGCGGCCCTCCTCGGATTCCAGAAGCAAAAGGGGAAAGAAAGCCTTTCCAGTGACAGGATCATTTGTCAGAAAGTTACGAGAGAATGCGAGCAGGGCTGCATAGGAAGTGTGTATTGAATGATATGACACACTGGCTTCTAATTGCTGCTGCCCTTCTGATCAATAATACATGTTTTCAAAAAGCCTTCTGTTTGCATTTACGCGATGGACTGTAACTACTGCAAAGGATCCATTAAGACCTATTTTAAAAAGTGCATTCGTAAAAACTTGTCTAAATCTGCATTACAAGGCAGATTATGAAACCGCCTGGGGAGATGTGTGTTTTTTTCCTTCTATAAAGCATCCAGGCCATATTTGCTGGACTTGTCAATTCGAGCTCCCTGATATCTGCACAGCTTGGGAGACAGGACTGGCCTTCTCCTTGGCCCAGATGATGCCAGAGGGAGGTACCGTCGGGCCTGAGCCCCGTCACGCTCCAGCTGCCTTGAGCCAGCCGTGCCCTCGGGCTGGCACTCTCCATTCAGTGTGAGCAAAGCCCCCGGAAGCCAGGTGGGGCTCCCGAACGTGCAATGACAGGGCCAGATAAGTGCTGCTGTGGCAACGAGGACTCTGGTTCCTGGGCTCGCTCTCCTCTACGGAGAAGGCTGCATGCAGGTCATGAGGGGAGAGGGAGGGGCGGTGTGGGCCCAGGCAGGCCAGTCTCAGGTTGGCTGCCACCCCACACGGGTGTGCACTGTTACCTGTGCAGTTGGGAGCCAACACAAGGAAAGCGGTCATTTGGTTTTAGGGGTCACCTGCTCTCTGTGCTAACTTAGCAATGGCCACTGACCTCTGTGTCCTGTTGGCCTCAACTCCTGCAGCTGATGGGAATCAGTGGTGACAGCTCATACTGGCTGCCTGGGATCCACTTGTCAGACACCTGGGGGAAGGGACCCTGCTTTCCCACGGAGGCCCAGAGGCCCTGGGAACATGCTGGTTCGCTCCGAGAAGAGACACAGCCAGGACACACCCAGAGCCTTCTCCCAGGCTTCACACCATGCCCTGCCCCACCTCCCACCAGGCAGCTCACTGGACTTCGGAGGACCGTGGAGGAGGAATGAGAAAAACACCAATTTTCTGCTGAGCCAGGGACCGTGCTGACCCGGTCAATGCTTCCTTTGGGTTTGGCCTCACAGACTGCAGGGCAGTTGCCATGTCATTCCCATGTCACAGATGAGGAACCCGAGGCCCAGGGATGCAGCTAGCTGGTTCTCGGGTTAGGTGGCAGAAACAGAGACAGTTTTCTCTGAGAAAAGGGGGAAGGGACGAGAACAGGAGAACAGCAGAGGAGAGAAGGGGGGAGGGAGGGGAAGGAAATTCAGAGGAGAAAGACAAGTCTGTGTTGGGGCCTTGGAAAGGTGAGTTGGGGCAGAGTTGAGGCCAGGCCTTCTGGGGAGGCGGGCCTTGTCTGAGCCTCACGGGATCTGAAGATGTGCAGGACCTGGTCACGTGTGCTCCAGAGCCTTGGGCTCAGGCCTGAGGAGGGTCCTCTCACTGGCCAGCTGTGGGCATGAGACAGGCAGGCGGGGCCTCCAGAGGCAGGGGCAGAATGGGCCACGCCCTGTGAGCCCCAGCCTGGCACGCTGTGAGTGTGTTATGGGGACAGCATATTTGACTGGGCGGGCGGTGAGCCTTGAAGTGGGCCCTCAGAGCCAGCTGGTGGGCACTGGCTGTCCTTCAAGCTGCACCTGGAGGAAGGCACTCAGAACTGCATGCACCTCAACACCCACTGGGTAGCAATGCAGTGGTAAGTCCTATCATTACTTCTACTTGCAGAAGGGGAAGTGAGGTACCAAGCAGTTAGCTACAGCACTCACTGTCATCCTCAGAGTCTATGCTACCAGCCTCTACATCACAGTGCCTGCCGAGGGACCGACACCCCCCTCCAACACCCACTCTGACCACATCTGGCCCCAGTGGGGCCTGAGAGATCTCGGTCAGCAGTCCCTGGACTGCTGTCTGGCCTCCAGTGCTCCCGGGACTGGGCTGTGCTCCTGCCTTTGTTTCCCCACCCTTGTAAAGCCCCCGGGGCCAGGGCTTCCGGTCCCTGTACTCAGCCTCCACTCCTAAGAGTAGTCCTTTGCCTGAGTCCCCACAGCCACCTGGATCCACGGTCCCAAAGCATCCTGCCCTGCCACCTACCCCCACCAAAGCCTGCACCAGATGGGATGCCTGTCCGTTGCCCTTGACCTCCATCCTCCCCTCCCTGAGCTGTGTTTTGGAGCCAGACCCAAGGAGGCTCCAGGTAGGCCTCATCTGCTCAGGTGCAACGAATGCAGCAGGAGCCATGTGGGAGCCACCCACCCACAGAGTGCCTTATCCTGTGCTGGGGATAGGGCCTCATAAACACTATTTTCGTCACTCCTCCCAGCCACCCTGAGCTGGGCACACTATTTCAGCCCCCATTTTAAAGATGGCAAAACAGAGGCACAGAGAGATAAAGTGACTTGAGCAATGACACATGACTGTAAGTAGCAAAATCCAAACTCAGGTCTGACGCACTCCAAAGCAGAATCCTGTACCAGAACCTCTTGTGGAACTGTTTTGGGGGATATGGATTTTATGGAGGTGGGGCCCAGGAATCTGTAGATAAAAGCTGCCCTGGCGGGGGAGGGGGAGCACTGATGACACTGTGATCCCCCCCCCACACCCCCCACCCCTGCTCCCGCCTGATAGCTTTTCAATGCCTGTGGGAGCCCATGCCCTTCAACAGTGTGGCCAGGGCAAGGAGGTGAGAGCCAAGTTCTGAGCCTGGGCAAGATGATGTGTGATTTATTGAGCACTTACTGTGTGCCCACCCCTGAGCTCCATGCTCACACATGCTTCCTTTTTTTACCCTCACGCCTCTAAGACGGGGATGTTTACAGCTGGAAACTGAGGCACAGGGGAGATGACTGGGGGAAGGCAGGGCAGGGAACAGGAGCCTCCTGGAGACTCTCCGAGGTCCCTGGGACAAGGTGGGGAAAGGGAGAGATTTCTTGGGGCATCAGACTAGCATCCTTGGATTCTGCCCCTGCTGGACTTCTGACCTCGCCCCGTGGGGCCTCAGGGAGGCAGCACTCCCTCCCTCTGCTGGGGGGAAGCGCCTCCCTGCTGCTCTGAAGTCCGAATCCTGAGCCAACGCACAGTCCCCGGCATTGAGTCACTCCCCACCTGCAGTCTGAGGCCAGCAAGCCCAGGAACTCACCCCTGCCCTCTACTGGGTGCCCCCCCTGGTCAGGTCCCTGGGCAAGCATGAGGGGGAAGGCACGCAACCATGTCCATGTATGTGAACACACGTGTGTGCACATATGTCCATACACATGTATGTACAGTGGCACACATGTGAGGCCCCACCAGACACTGATCTATGAAGGCAATGCCCTCACCATAGTGTCAGGTGTCCACCCAAGACCCCTGAGGGTGGAGGCACAGAGAGGGTGGAAGAGGGGAAGGGGCCCAGGCAAGAGCATGGCCTCAGAGGGGACACATGGGGCCAACCAGGTACCCAGCCTGTCCAGGGTCAGCCAAGGCCTGGCCAAGGTGCTCCCTGGGAGGCTTGGGGGGAGGGGCTGGTTGGAAGAAGAGGCCCAGCCACGCCTCTTTGGTCTGCATTCTCCTGCCACAGGAGCCAGTTTGTAGCAGAGAAGTCCCGCTCAGTCCCCACTTTCCCACGCAGGTCCCTGCCCTGGACATAGCCCTGCGTGGCAGCCTTGGCAGCCATTAGCACCAGAGGTAGGGCCTGCCTACACCCACAAAGCCCCCGTGGCCAACTCCAGCCCCATAAACCTGAGGGTCGGGGCCCTGGGCATGTGTGGCAGGCAATACAAGTTCTGATGGCTGCAGGGTGGCTCCCCTGAGCTGGCGACACTGTGCACTGGCCTCCTGCCAGCAGGCCCACTCCGGACATCCTGGCTGGCAGAGCCCCCAGCCAGCCTGTCTTGGCAGCTCCTCCGCCCGCCTGCGCCTGCGAGGGTGACTTCACTTTGACTTCATATCTGCAGAGTGATGCGCAGATCTCTTATTCAGCCCTGAGCTCAGCCAGGCGAGAGGGTGGGGCTCTGCACCGCAGGCAGAAAAGGCCCTGAAGTAGGGCCGCCCAAGCTTAGGTACCCTGGACCCGCCCACCCCACGGCTCCCATTCTTCTGGCCCAGGTGGAGGCCAGGCCTCAAAGACTGCTGGGACTGGAGGAAAACAGTGGCCTTTTCCCAGAGGCACAGAGCCCACCTCCAACCTCACCCCAAGAGCCCCATGTTAAGGGCCCCGAATGTTGCCCTTTTAGGATTATATGTCTTTGTGCGCATCATTTCTTTGGGCGAATTAAATTATTTGGGGCCCCAGTTCCTCCCTGCTGCTCACTCTCCTATCCAGTCAGTCCCACATACAAGCAGTTCTGCTGAGGGGCGGGTCCAGCCTCCAAGCACCCCTCTAGGCACCAGCACCAGGCGTCTTTGAAAGGTGTGCCCAGGGCCAGTTCCTGCTCCCTTCGGCTGGACCGGTCCTGAAGAGGGTCTCACAAACTGCCCCAGGAGACCCCCACCCTCTCCTTCACCAAAAACGTGGACATTATAAGCTCTACTCCAGGCTGCCTCCTGGAGGGCTCAGAAGGTGCAGAAAGCGCTCCGGCTCCCCTACCCTTGCCCCGGCCCAGCCCCTCAGCCCCGCAGCTCGCGCGGTGCTCCCAAGGAGGCCGAGTTCCCCCTCTCCACGCCCCCCGCTCAACAGAAATGGCGGAGAACGCGCTCCACGCCAAGAGCCTGGAGGCGGGGCACCGCGTAGTCCCC
>NW_006298960.1:26615-33733 GCF_000327345.1 Myotis davidii | reverse complement strand
ATCGCGTCCTGGCGCCCATTCCGCGCTCCACATCGGTACATCTCCACCCCCTCAACCCCCACCACCACCCCTGGCTCTGATCCCCTGGCCTGCCCCGCGCTGCGGAGGACGGCCGCTCTTTTACAAGGGGTTGCTTTTCCCTCGTGCGTCTTTTGCCTCCCAAGTCTTTAAAAACCTAAAAGCCTGGTGTTTCTTGGCAGGATGCCCTCGATGGCCGGCTCAGACTAGCCCAGCGCGGGGTGCAGAGGCCTGCCAGGGTGTCGAGCCCCACGGGGACACCTGAAGGTGCGGCCTGTGTGTCCATATGACGGCTCTGGGCCAGCCTTTTCCAAGAGCTTCTGACCATCTTCGAGTGGGCAGGAAGGCTGGCCACTGCCCCCACCCCAAACCCTAACAGGATGAGCCCCAAGGCTGTGGAATCTTACCCTCCTTGGCCACCATGCATTTTACCTTCCCTCAGCAGTGCCCGGCTGATCTGCTCCTGCAGTACCCTCTGTGCACCCCGTTTCCCTGAGAGGGAAGGCGCTCTGGCCACCTTCCCCGCTGCTTACAAAGAGCTTTCTCTCACACAAACTCTGCGTTCACAGGCTTGCTCAAGGCTTAGTTTGTGTGACTGGGTCCCAGTCGCAAGGAGCAGATAGGAAGCCAGAATGATACCCAGAGTGAGACTCCTTTCTTTGCCCTGGGAACCAACCGGGCAAGTCCGTTTCCAGTATAGGGCCCCTGGGGTCACAGGTCACAGAGAAAGACAGGCAGGAGGCTGTAAACACAGGCAGGGCAGAAGTGAAGGGGAACAGCGGGTAATGAAGTCCTCTCCTAGCTCTTAGGCTGCAGCTTTGTAATTGTGGGCTTTTGGTCCAAAGCAGCGAGCGCAGGGCAGCCTTGTCAGCCAGCAAAGGGGTGCCTGCCAGAGGTCTCCCCAGTGCCCTTCCACTGCCTCTGCTTAACCCGCGTGCCCAGTGAGGCTGCAGGTGGCTGAACTGCGGGGTCCGGCTGCGAGGGTTCCCCTGTGGCACTTGGCAGGAACAGGTGGCTTGTCTACACCCCTGGGCCATGGAGTTGGGTGGCCCAGGACAGGCTCTCCAATCCAGGGAAAGTGAGCCGCCCACCCTGCCCTTGGGATGACCAAGAACCCACGATTGGTGGCACTGAGAGTGGAGAAGTGGCCCCACAGCACCCTGGAGAAGACACCTGGGGCCTTTGGAGAGGCCTGTGGGTGCCCTTTGAGCTGCTCCAGGCTGCCACTCCTGTGCCTGCTGCCTCTGCAGAGACCCACCCAGGCTGGGAGCCGCTGAGCCTCGGGCGCCCTCTTGTGGGTGCGATGCTCCAGTGGCCTGGCCTGTTGCCTGGAGGATGGGCTGAGTAGATGAAGGCCATCCCCCTGCTGGCCAGACACTCCCAGAGACTGAGACTGGAAGCTCCATCAGTGCTGGGGGACTGGCAGGAGGGGGTTCAGGAGGGGGTTCCAGATAAAGAGGCAATGGCTAAGACCAGAGCCCGGGGGAAGGAGCAGCGCTGCCTCAGGGCTGGCAGGGTGGGCTCAGGACCCAGAGAGCCAGAGCAAGGCCATGGAACACGGACGGACAACTCCCCTACTCACCACCCCCCGCCCTCCACTCCCACCCCTCGCCTCCACGCCCCGTGTGCACACTCTCATTATTTGTAACCACACACACCTTCAGAAAAAGGTGCCAACCCACACAGAGCAGGCAGACTCCCCACTCACACCCTTGCATCCATGCTCACACTCACACTCAGTCATCACCCAGATACACTCCTGCCCCTTCTCAAGGGTGTGTGTTTGTGACCCCTGTGGACACACTCCCACAGCACGGCCTAGCCTTTCACACTCCACCCTCTCCCTGCCTCTCGCACATACTGGCCTTCTGCATGTGCACACAGGACATACCCTTCACCCCCACACCCATCTGCCCCCAGTATCCTGGAACCAGAGCTAAGGAACTTCCGTCTAAAGGTTGTTCTTAGAAGAGTTTCTGGCCTTTTACTGCTCAGCACAGGCGCAGCCACCCTGTTACGTAGCCGAGGAATCAGAATCCCGGCTTCTGGGGCTCCCCCCCCCACTCACACCCTTGCATCCATGCTCACACTCACACTCAGTCATCACCCAGATACACTCCTGCCCCTTCTCAAGGGTGTGTGTTTGTGACCCCTGTGGACACACACTCCCACAGCACGGCCTGGCCTTTCCCGCTCCACCCTCTCCCTGCCTCTCGCACACACTGGGCTTCTGCATGTGCACACAGGACGTACCCTTCACCCCCACACCCATCTGCCCCCAGTATCCTGGAACCAGGGCTAAGGAACCTCCGTCTAAAGGCTGTTCTTAGAAGAGTTTCTGGCCTTTTGCTGGTCAGCACAGGTGCAGCCACCCTGTTACGTAGCCGAGGAATGAGAATCCCGGCTTCTGGTGCCCCCCTGACATGTCGCAGGCTGACCCCATACCAGCACCATCTTCCTGACCTGCGGCTCCTCCTGGGACTTCCATCTCTCGTCTTCCTGCCGGCTTCTTGGGTCCCATGTTGTTCGTCACCTCTTGCTACAAGGAAGGACCTCCCCTCTCTGCCTGGGGACCCCCAGACCTTTGACTCCCAGGCACCAAAGAAGGGAAGACTTTTTTTTTTCTTTTTTTTGGGGGGCGGGGGGGAGACTTTCCATGACTCAGCAGGCCCCTCTCCAGGCTGCTGGGCCCACCCCTCTGCAGTGGGGCCTGGGAAGGCGCTCCGGCCTGGACCAGCAGGTGCGGGAGCAGCCCCTGGCCAGAAAGGCTGCTCCATCTAGTCTTCATTTCTCTGTCGCCCCCTCCCCTCTCTGTGGTTGGGTCCCATTTTGCTCGTCACCTCTTGCTACAAGGAAGGACCTCCCCTCTCTGCCTGGGGACCCCCAGACCTTTGATTCCCAGGCACCAAAGAAGAGAAGACTTTCCATGACTTAGCAGGCCCCTCTCCAGGCTGCTGGGCCCTCCCCTCTGCAGTGGGGCCTGGGCAGGCTCTCCTGCCTGGACCGGCAGGTGCGGGAGCAGCCCCTGGCCAGAAAGCCTGCTCCATCTAGTCTTCATTTCTCTGTTGCCCCCTCCCCTCTCTGTGGCGCAGGGCCCAGCCACCCAAGGACATGGGGTGGAGCCGCTGGTGGGTTCCTAAGGGTGGGGCCTGAGCACAGAGCACAAACGGGGGCGTTTATTGAGCCTGTTGCTACATTGCCTTTATTCTGCAGAATTGCTGTAGCGATGGCCAAGTAAAGCACTGTTTCTTTGGTGATGTGAAGAAAATGGGCTGCATCACCTAATGGGAAGCTAATGGCCTTTTAGCCAGGGAAGGAGAAAACTAATTAAAAATTGTGGTATCTGTTCAAACAGAGCCTGAAGTGCCAAGGTGAAGGGCGGGCCTGACGCAGCCACCTCCCCTGCGGCCTTCCCCCTCTGCAAGCTGAGGGCCCCCTGGTCTTCTGGCCTGACCTGAGTGAGGCCGGTGCCAGCAATAGCCACACCCATGGGGGCTCACAGTCTGGTGGTCCGTGCTGAGCACTAGCTCACTGCTTGTCTGCTAGCCCACTGTGTCCTCCCAAAACCCTGGGGGAGGTGCCTCATTGTCCCATTGCACAGGTGAGGAAACTGAGGCGCCCATAGCCTGTGAACTTGAGCCCAAGAAGGGGGCTTACTGAGTCCCCAGCCCCGATCCTCTGGCTTTCAGCATGCCCGTTCTCGGGGCCAGCGGTGGTGGGGACCAGGGGTAGGCTGAGGAGGTGTTCTGGGAGGGCAGGTGGCCCTGCGCCTGCTCCCCCACCAGTGACTCACCTATCGGGCCTCCGGGGCTCTGGGGACAGTCTGGCCCAGGTGTGGGAGTGAAGGGTAGCCCTGGGTGAGGTTGCCTGAAACGGGCCCCTCTGGGTCTTGGCTGGTTTCTCAGGTGGGACTTGAAGAAAATGGGCTGCATCACCTAATGGGAAGCTAATGGCCTTTTAGCCAGGGAAGGAGAAAACTAATTAAAAATTGTGGTATCTGTTCAAACAGAGCCTGAGGTGCCAAGGTGAAGGGCGGGCCTGACCAGCCACCTCCCCTGCGGCCTTCCCCCTCTGCAAGCTGAGGGCCCCCTGGTCTTCTGGCCTGACCTGAGTGAGGCCGGTGCCAGCGGCAGCCGCACCCACGGGGGCTCACAGCCTGGTGGTCCGTGCTGAGCACTAGCTCACCGCTTGTCTGCTAGCCCACTGTGTCCTCCCGAAACCCTGAGGGGTGGCAGGAAGAGGTCTCTGTGCTGGTGGCACAGCCTGGAGTGTGTCCCCTGCAAATCCCCTCTGCCCAGGGGCCCAGCACCTGGCAGAAGCCGCTGTGCTAAGGAGAGAGGGTGGGGGCGGTGCTGGGCTTCGGAGCTGGGCACCCTTCTCTAGGGCCCTTCTCCCCGGGGCGCCAGGTCAGGCTGGGAGAAGAAAGTGCCCAATCTGCACCCAGAAGAAATGGCGGAGTTGGAGAAGCGCCCCCCAGAGTAGCACCTCTGTCCTGTGGAAGTGGCTCCATTTTCCCTGTGGAGCCCCTTCTCCCTCCCCTGGTTTGGAGGACACTTCCTGGGGGGCGGGTCTGTTCAGGTTCCTGACCATGGCTGCCTCTCATCGCAGCCCCCACCCCATGCTGCCGACATCATCTCCCTCCTCCTCATTTTGCAGCTGTTTTTCTGAGTGACTCGGTTGTAACAATTACGGTAACAGGTCACACACACTCCTGGGGGCACACTTCGCAGGGCTGGGGATACATAGCGGGGACAGCAGAGGGCCCCTTCACCTCAGAGTTGTCACCTGCAGGGAGAGACGGGCTGTGAAGGAAGGGGTGTGTGTGTGTGTGTGTGTGTGAGTGTGTGTGTGATTTCAGATGGAGCTGAGGCAGGAGGCTGGCTGAGGGGACGAGGGGAGATCAGTTATACTCAGATCAGGCCCAGGGTGTCCCTCTGTGGGCCCGGGAGGTGCTCCTGGGGGACTTGCAGGGGTGAGAAGGCTTAGGCCTCCCAGCCCACCTGCCTCTCCCTTCCCTGCCAGCCCAGGGCCAGTGCCGGGGTCTAGGGGAGTCTGTGACTAGAGGACCTGCAGCTCCAGGACACTTGGGAACCCCTGTGAACTGAGCCCTCCTCCTGCCCTCCCTCCCCACCTGGTTCTCCCACCACCTGCCGCCCCTGAGCTCTGGGGCCAGACGAGACCTTGGCTTCCATAGAGCTCTGGCCTCGCAGGCTGGAGCCCTCTCTGCCCCCCAGGCTGGAGGTTGTGAAGCCAGTGGACCTCTGAGCATCCACCAAGAGAACCCTGGGCAAGGCAGAGGGGGCGAGAGGAAGCAGCAGCAAGGTGCCACGGATCCCTCAGCCCCTCCCCTGCAGGAGGCGACGCCCCTAGAAAGTGTATCCACCAAGAGAACCCTGGGCAAGGCAGAGGGGGGCGAGAGGCAGCAGCAAGGTGCCACGGATCCCTTAGCCCCTCCCCCGCGGGAGCCGATGCCCCTAGAAAGTGTGGCTGAGGAGTAGACGATGCCAGTGGGAGGTGGAGGGGGGCAGTCCAGGCACACCTGGGCCCTCAGTGAGAGCAGGTGGCCAGGCTCGAGCAAACACCTCTGTTTGCTTTTGCCTTGTGGGTGGCTCCACCGATACAGCAGACGGCTCCGCCACAGCAAGGTGCCCTGATGGGCTGATGCTGCTCTCCGTGACATCAGCAGTGTTCGCTCCGCACCTGCTCAGGGGAAGTGCCTGTGTCCCTACAGACCCCTGTTAGCAGGTGGCCAGGCTCGAGCAAACACCTCTGTTCGCTTTTGCCTTGCGGGTGGCTCCCGATACAGCAGACGGCACCGCCACAGAAGGTGCCCTGATGGAGCGGCCGATGCTGCTCTCCGTGACGTCAGCTGTGTCCGCTCTGCACCTGCTCAGGGGATGTGCCTGTGTCCCTACAGGCCCCTGTCCTGGGGCCCCAGTTTCCCCTCCCAGATTCGGGTGCCGGCGGCTGCACCTCATCGCAGTCCTGAGCCCTCACCCCTCTGTGGCACAGGTGCAGATGTCTGGGTTCTGCAGGGCCCGGGCTCCAGAGGGACAGTGTGGCCCTGGAGGTGGGGAGGGCGGCAAAGCTCCCAGCCCCGCCCGGAGCATCGGTGTGACCTGGCTCAGCCTGGAGAAAGGGCTCCGCTGCTAGAGCCCTCGGTCCCTGGCCTGGCAGTGGTCATCCAAACTGCCCACCCCGCCCACACCGACCTGCGCGACTGCCAGGAAATTCTCATGACCCTCTCTTCCAGAAAGGGAAGCAGAAAAAAGGTTAATTTCCTAAAACTTAACTAATAGCTGGAAAACGCTGGGGAAGATGTGTGCTCTTTGTGCCAGGATCTGGGGGTGGGGGTGGGGGCTGAGTTGGGGGTACACACAGTGACGTGGGCCTCTGAGCAGAACGAGAGTGTCTTTGAGTTTCTTCCTCAAACTCTCCTGGCCAGTGACACAGGCAAAGACGTGAGCCGGGCTGGTCCTAGGCACCGGCTTCTCTCTGCCTGCTCCCCACCCTGCCTCCGGCCCTGGCAGCGCCTGCGGCTTCCCATCCTCTCCTTTCTGGAGAGGAGAAAGGGTGGGGCCGGGAGGAGGGCTGGGCGGTGGAGTGGGTGCAGGGCCTGCCTGGGAGCAGGGCGAGCACGCGCCAGTGCCACTGGGAGGCTGCCCACTGAAGGCTGGCTTAGAAGGATTTCATGATGTGCATGGTTAAGAGAGTACAAAGGAGGAGAATGGAATCAGTTACAATAGGAGGGATTGCAGTTAGCTCTTGGGGAGAACTTCCGGCCGGGCCGGTCCTAGGCGCCGCTTCTCTCTGCCTGCTCCCCACCCTGCCTCCGGCCCGGGCTGTGCACCTGCGGCTTCCCATCCTCTCCTTTCTGGGGAGGAGAAAGGGTGGGGTCGGGAGCAGGGCTGTGCGGTGGAGTGGGTGCAGGCCTGCCTGGGAGCAGGGCGAGCACGCGCGCCAGTGCCACTGGGAGGCGTTGAGCCTTGTCAGGTGGGCGGCCTGCAGGTGCTCCTTGCTGGACCACAGACATGGCTCCACAAAACCTTGAAAAGCCTTGACCAGGATCCGCTGGGGTTTTCTTCGCTTCCCTAGCCCCC
>NW_006298960.1:17342-23735 GCF_000327345.1 Myotis davidii | reverse complement strand
CCAGGCCCGCCTTTCCCGGGCCACACAGCAGGCACCTGTACTGGGAGAGGGGCAGGGGGAGGGCAGGGAGAGGGCCAGGGGGAGGGTGGAAAAGAACTTACAGTTCCTTTGAGGTGAGAGTCACACAGCACAAAAGTAACCGTTTTAAAAGGAGCAGTGCAGCGACGTTTGGTACAGTGTTGCGTAGGCATCACCTCTGGTGTTACAAAAGGAAACCCCGTATCCATTAGGCAGCGCTGCCTACTCCCCAGCCCAGCCCCTGTGACCGCCACTCTGCGTCCTGACGCTATGGAAACGTCCATTCTGGATGTTTCTAAGTGGACCTTCACTGACCTTGATGTTTCTGAAGTGCCTCCACATTGCAGCTCGCATTGGTATCTCATTACTTTTTAAGGGTAATGGTCCATTGCATGTGAAACCACATTTATTTATCCTTTCATCTGTCGATGGACACTGGGGCTGTGTCCCCCTTTCGGCCATTGTGAATCGTGATGCATGAACATTCATCTGTTTGAATCCCTGCTTTCAGTTCTCTGAGGCGTAAACCTGGGAGCAGAACTGCTAGTTCATAGCGTAATTCTAAGTTCTATTTTTTGAGGAACTGCCAAACTCCTTTCCACAACAGTCAACCCATTTTACATTCCCACCAGCAGTGTGTGAGGATGCCAGGTCCACCACATCCTCCCCAACACTTATTCTCTCTCTGTTTGTTTGTTTGTTTGTTTGTTTTAATAATCATCCTAGTGAGTACAAAGTGGCATCTCATAGTTTTGATTTGCATTTTCCTAATGATTAGTCACGTTGAGCATCTTTTCACTCGCTTCTTGGCCATTTGTATCTTTGGAGAAATCTATTCAGGCCCTTTGCCACGAATTTAATTGGGTGATTTGTCCTTTTGTTGTTGGGTTTACTTTGCTTTATCAAATCTCCAAGTGTTTCTGAGAAGCAGTGTCATCAGTGGCGTTCCTGTCGGTGTCTGAGCCGCCGGTCCCTTTCGGGGAGGATATGAGTTTATCTGACGTCCTCCTGTGCGGGCTCAGTCACCATGACCCCACTGGGACCCTGAGAACATTCTCAGAAGACCTGGACCCTAAAGCCACACTGAGATCAGACGTCCCAGAAGCAATGTGTACAGCTTGTGTTGGACCCTGAGCCTAGAGACTGCCCTGTGGAGGACAAGGGGGAGGGCGCGGGGCCGGGAACCAGTGACCCACCTGACCTGGCAGGGCTCAGCAGCAGGGGAACCTCGGGCCGCCTTGTCTGGCTAAACCTCAATCCAGACTCTAAAATAACCAGGCAGATGGGTTGCCACTGTGTGATAGCAGCTGCCATCTATTGAAGGAAATTGGGGGGACAGTGGTGCTTTATTGAAGCGTGCCCCCCACCTTGCACAACTGCGAGAGCCCAGCATGGAGGCCTTGACCAAGCACTAGCAGGAAGCCTTCACAGGCGGGCAGATCTGACTCCACAGTCCGGAGGAGGAAAGGAGAACTGGCTTCTGCAGCGCTTCCAGAGAGTTCTCAGCGGGGAACAGACCGGAAAGGCGCAGTGCCCATCAGGGCACAGGCCCGAGGGGGAAGGATCATGGGCCGGCTCCGCCCTTTTTTTTCCACTTCCTCCTGTCACCTGAAGTCTCTCCTTCAGATTTAGGCTCATGTCTTCTTGCCTTGTGAAGATGGCCTGGGAGGACATATGTGGTTCTAATCCTATTCCAGCTCCACGTCCCTCGCCCCACAGGGGCCACCTAGGCTAAAGCCCACCCCCAAGTTACATCCTGCCCCCATCCTGCTGATCAGGAAGCTCAGCACAGACATCTCAGACTCAGCGAGCCAGCTTGTGATCTGAAAGGAACCTCAGCATCAGGTGCAAGCCTCCCATTTCTCAGATGGGGAAACTGAGGCCCCGACGGAGGTGTGAGCTGTCACATGTGGGGGAGGCACCGTTAGAGGACTTGGTTGCCATAAATCATTCTCCACACTCCCTCCAGACCTGGGACTGGGTTCCTCACCCCCATTCCCCTTCCCCGCTTAATCCTCATCTGAGCTATTTTTCTTTTTTTCCCAGAGAGTGTGGAAGGAAGGGAGGGGGGAAAGAGAGAGAAACATCAATGTGAGACACACATCTATTGGTTGCCTCCTGCACATGCCTCAACCAGGGCCGGGGATCGAACCTGCAACCCAGGTACATGCCCTTGACTGGGAAGCAAACCCGAGACTCTTTGGTGCTCTAACCACTGGCTACCAGCCAGGGCAGAGGTTCCCTTTTTACTCTTGAAATTGAGGCCTGGTGCCCCAAGGGGCTTGATGACAGTGTCCAGATGAGGTGGCCTGTGCCCCAGCACTGGACTGCTGGGCGTGCATTGGGCCTGAGGACTCGCTGCCTTCCCTGGTCCCAGGCGCACGCTCTGCCAGTACCTGCCTCTCAAAGGTTTCCCCAGCTCCCTCACCTCCACACTCAGCAGAGAAGACCCTCAGGCCTTCTTTGGGGCCCCCCACATCCCCAGGGAGAGCCCAGCTTCTACTCCAGAGATGTGGTGGCTGCACCTGGGGTCCGGCCTGCAGCCCACCTGGCTGCACTCCTAGTGCTCCATCTCGCAGCAGGAGTGGAGAAAGGAGAGGACAGAGGCCCAAAGCCGCAGGAGGGGCCGGGGCGGGGGTAGGGGGGGTAGGCTCCCGCGGGAGCACCATGACCTCCCCGGCCTGCCCTCCGTGTGTGCCGCGGGCAGGATGGCAGGAGATGGCTTCCTCTGAGGGGGAACTCTCAGACATGACGAGGAGGCACATTCAGACTGCAGTGTGGCCTTCCAGCTCCCCCGCAAGCTGCAGTGGTCCCAGCTCGGCCCAGCTCTGCCTAACAGGCTGTGAGCGCTCATGGAGACATCGTAGTCCCAGACACCCCAGATGGGTGACCCTGTGTGGGTGCTGCTCTCCCAGGGGCTGCCCTGACCACCCCCCACAAGAAGGTACGAACATGAGTCGCCATCCATAGGCAGAAGCAGACTCTACTGGATCCACCTTCTCAGTTGTTTGGTGGTACTAGGACCCTCAGGGCCAGAGGGCAGGACCCTCAGGGCTCACTTGCGTGCCCAACGGGTGGGCGTGGCAGGTCTCTAGCATCCGTGGGCCCCTGGTAGGTGCCCCTTGCGCACACAGCAACCAACCATCACTGTGTTTGTCCCTGTTGGGTGGGCACAGCCTGAGCAAACTCCTGCCCTGTCACCCCTTCCTGGGCCTTCGCCCTATTTCACAGAAATGTTAAAAGAGCAAATTATGCCAGGAAACTTTTAGGGGCGCCTGCCTTTTAGAAGGGGGGAGGAGGTCACGGATGGACATTGATGATATCGTTTCCTGCCTGGTCTGCAGGCAGGTGGCCTGGGTTCCCAGGTCATGGTGCCCTGGCTTCTGTACAGATGTGTGCGTGTCTGTCACTGAGCCGGGGAGCCCTGTGGCTTTGCACACTGGCCTGTGGGGACCCTGGGCTTAGGCCTGGCTCATGGTCTGCGTGACCTTGTACAAGGTACTTAGCCTCTCTCTGCTCTGATTTCCCTCTAGAAGACAAGGATCCTGGTCCCTCCCTCTGGCAGCTGTGTTGGTTAAGTGGACAGTGCATGCGAGGCACTTTGAATGGGCCCTCTCAGGAGGAATGCTCCTGTAGACATCTCGCTGGTTAATATTGAACAGCGGTGAGAAGGGTGCGGGCACAGGGGGCAAAAATGGGCAGGGCAGGGCTGCTATGCCCAGTCTACTGGGGCTGCGGGGCACTGGCGCCCTGGAGCCGAAGGGGCCTGGTGACCGCACACGGTCATTAGCAGGCCACTTGAGTGGCCAGCCTTTTTCCGGGCAGGCCTTGCCCTGAGTAAGAGATTAATTGTAGCCTAATTGTTAGTTTCCCTTGCACAGAAGCCGGAAGGAACTGCAGTGGGGGCTGGTGATTAACTCGGCAGCTGGGAAATCGCATTTGGGCAGGAGCGTCCGTCCGTCATCTCACGGAGGCCACTGCAGCTGGTCTGGACAGGGGTGGAGGTGGAGGTGGCAGCTGCAGGTGCATGTGGGGTGCAGCCTGGGTCCCAGTCCCTGGAAGGGGAAGGCCAGGGCCTGTGGGCAGAGGATGAGTCTGGGTATTTGGCTCCCGTGCTGCTGGCCCGCAGGTCTCCATCGCCAAACCTTAGCCAAGCCCGGCCCCTCCCCCACCTTGGGCGGAGGGCTGCATGGATGACATGGGGGGTCCAGGAAAGCCAGCCCTGTTTGCAGTTCTGCCATGAGTGTGAGAGGTGAATGCCGGGCGTGTTGCCTGGTGTTGAATGGGGAGAGTGAAATCCCTGGCCTGCATGGAAAGCTCCGGCAAGGTGTGCGAGGAAGAGCTCTGCACAAGTATGGAAGGGCCCCTGTGCGCGCAGGGACCGCAGGGCCTTGAGGCAAGGGCTGGCCTCAGGCCTCTCCTCTGCCAGCTGTTCCTCCAGATTGCCAGCCACCCTGCCCAGCCAGGGCCCAGGAGGACAGGGTGTCTGGGAAGCCACTGCACCCCTCATTGGGCCCCCTGCCCTCCCCCACCATGGACCACACCATGGGGGTTCGGGCTAGAGGGATGATGGTGGGAAGGGCCTTGAGCGCTGTGCTGCGAAGCCCCCAACCAGGCAGGCGGCAGGAGCCCTGGACTCTGTGCTGGTCGTGGGGCACAGAGAGCCCGGCACCTGTGTGTGCCCGGATGGTGTTTGCTCCCTCCCATGTGCTGGGCCCATCAGGCTTGCCTTTGCTGTGTGCCCAGCCCAACCCAGGAAGGCCACTCAGCCTTGTGGCCACGGAGGCACAGGCTGCCCACTGAAGGCTGCTGGCAGCATTTGGGGAAGAAGGAATGTCAGACGGACTGAGACTGCATCCGTGGTGACTAGTGTGGTGGACGGGCACCAGGGAAGGAGGTGTTCCAGGAGCAGTTATTTAGTGCCCAGAGTATTCACTAAGAAGCTCTGTTCATATTCCTACCGAGGCCAGAGGTGTGTGGTTTTTTTCTCAATGGTTTTTGCAAACAGAGGCTTAAACTCAGAGCAGCAGGGTTGGGACAAGCTATCAGATTCCCTCAGGGAGGCACTGCTGGGGGGTGAGCACACTGAGCGAAGCCAGGGAACCATGAGCAGAGGCCGCTGGCTCTCAGAGTGAGTGGCTGGGCCATGAAGTCACTAGAGCCAGCCCAAGCCTTCCCTTCACACCTGCTCTGTGCCAGGCACCAGGCACGGCTCTGGGTCTACAACAGTGAGCCAGACAGGCATGGTGCTGACCCTGTAGGTCGTTACAGCCCAGCTTTTCTCCTACAACTTCTATGAACCAAACCTGGAAACGCTGCTTACATTTGGAAGCCTCAGATGGCTGGCAAAGTGACAGTGGTGGTGATAAAGTAGTCATGGGGAGGGTTGAAGGTGATGGCGGTGGTGGTGGTGATGAAGTAGTCATGGGGAGTGTTGAAGGTGCTGGTGCTGGTGGTGATGAAGTAGTAGTCCTGGGGAGGGTTGAAGGTGATGGTGGTGGTGGTGGTGGTGCTGGTAGTGATGAAGTAGTAGCCATGGGGAGGGTTGCAGGTGGTGGTGGTGGTGGTGGTGGTGAGTATTCATGGGGAGGGTTAAAGGTTCTGGTGGTGCTGGTGGTGATGAAGTAGTCATGGGGAGGGTTGAAGGTGCTGGTGGTGATGAAGTAGTAGTCATGGGGAGGGTTGAAGGTGGTGGTGGTGATGGTGATGGTGGTGCTGGTGGTGATAAAGTAGTAGTCATGGGGAGGGTTGAAGGTGGTGGTGGTAGTGGTGGTGAAGTGGTGATGGGGTGTAAAAGTGACGATGGGTGTGAAGTGAAGCTGATGATGATTGTTATGGTGAGGGGGATTATGGTAGTGGTGATGGTGTGGGTGGTGGTAATAGGAGTTGGGGAATGGGGATGATGATGGTGGAGACGGTGGAGCCGCACATGGGGAGGCCTGAGTGGGACATTAGCACTCCTACTCAGTGCCACAGTGACCTGGCCTGCGGGGCCCTGCTGTGCTCACAGGCACAGCTGCTGAGGAAGCAGCCTTTTATCGCCCGTTTGCCCTGAGCAGAGGCCTACCTTGCTGCTCCCACCCCCCATGGGGTCTGGCCACGTCCAGGAGCTCTCTGATCTCAGCTTCCTCACCCAAATTTGGGCTGAGGAGAGCAGCCCCTGGGGGTGGTGATGGTGCCGTGAAGTGGAGCAGGCACTGCACTGGGAGTGGGGGCTGGTATGGGGGAGTGGCGGCCTCTGCTCCTGTTGGATGAGGGAATTGCTCTGAGAGTTGAGGGAGCAATGGCCAGCATGGTCAGGGGGGAGGGGGGAAGGGCTGAGCTGGACATGGGCTCATCCAGGAGAGAGAAAGGGGAGGACGGGGCCCCCGGGCG
>NW_006298960.1:13917-16622 GCF_000327345.1 Myotis davidii | reverse complement strand
ATTATATCTCTTTCTTCTGATCTTAAAGTAAATTGAACCTAAAATATTTGTGGGCCCCAGGCACCTCTGTGCCCATGGGCAGCAGCAGCTGCAGCGTCCTGCCTGTCTGGAATGGAGGACCCCTGGCACCCTGGCACCGAGGGTTGGCGCACGTGGCCAGGCCGGTGTGTGTCCTCACCCTGGGATGGGGAGCTGCTCCTGCACTGGGCGCTGTGTTCCTGTGCGTGACTGGCAGCGAGGCAGGGACTCAGCAGAAAGCAGAAGTGCCAGGTACTTACCTGGCTGTGGCAGGAGCCAGGGCAGCACTGGGGGGATGCCAGATGGGGCCAGGAACTTGCTGGCTCTGATTGGCCCTGGTTCTGGCTACAGATAGCGCTGTGGGCACACTTTAAAACTGAGGTGCCCGCATCTGACAACAAAAGCACAGGCAACAAAAGTAGATAAATTATACTACGTCCACAAGAGAATATTATTCAACCTTAAAAAGAGGGAAATTATGATACATGCTACCACATGGGTGAATCTTGAGGAGATTGTGGTAAGTGAAACTAAGCCAGTGACAAAAAGGCAAATACTATATGATTCCATTCATCTGAGGCACCTAGAGTCATCGGATTCAGAGACAGAAAATCAAATGGTGGTTACCAGGGGCTGGAGGGAATGGGGAGTGTGGGGTTACTGTTTAGTGGGCACAGAGTTTCCGTTGTACAAGCTGAGAAGAGTTCTGGAGATGAATGGTGGTGATGGTTGCACAGAGCATGTGTGCTCACACGTGTACACACATGTTTGTGCACAGGCACAAACTCTGCACTTAATGCAACTGAACTGTGCACTTAATTATTAAGATGATAAATTTATCCTGGCTGGGACCCTCCAGTGGTTAGAACATTGGCCCCGCAGTCCAAAGGGTCTCAGGTTCGATTCCTGGCCAAGGGTATGTATCTCAGTTGCAGGTTTAATCACCAGCCCAGGTCGGGGTGCAAGCTGTAGGCACCCAATTGATGTGTCTCTAACATATTGGTATTTCTTTCTCTCTTTATTTGTCTGTCTCTCTCTTTATCTCTCTCTCCCTCTTCCTCTCCAAAAGAGTTCTGGAGATGAATGGTGGTGATGGTTGCAGAGCAGGTGTGCTCACACGTGTACACACATGTTTGTGCACAGGCACAAAAACTCTGCACTTAATGCAACTGAACTGTGCACTTAATTATTAAGATGACAAATTTGTCCTGGGTGGGAAGCTCAGTGGATAGAACATTGGCCCCGCAGACCAAAGGGTCTCAGGTTCGATTCCAGGTCAAGGGTATGTATCTCAGTTGCAGGTTCAATCACCAGCCCAGGTTGGGGTGCAAGCTGTAGGCAACCAATTGATGTGTCTCTAACACATTGGTATTTCTTTCTTTCTGTCTCTCCCTCTCCCTTCTACTCTTTCTAAAAAATCAATGGAAAATATCCTTAAGTGAGGATTAATAAACAAACAAACAAAAAACCTATGCTAGGCACAGTGATTTGTATTAATACAAAGGGCTGAGTTGTTAAGCTGATTTGTGCAAAGTATGCATTTTATCCACATCAAGCTTTATTATGATACTTGTATTTTGCTGACTGGCTTATTTTGCTTAGCATCATACTCTCCAGGTCCCTTCATGCTGTCTCCAAGGGTAACAGATCCTTCTTTTTTACTGCTGCTTAGTATTCCATTGTGTAGATGTACCACAGTTTTCTAATCCATTCATCTACTGATGGGCACCTGGGCTGTTTCCAGGTCTTAGCTACTGTAAATTGTGCTGCTATGAACATAGGGGTGCATGCATTTTTTCTGATTGGTGTTTTGGGTTTCTTAGGATACCCCGATTAATTTTTAAAACCGAGATTCCTTTTAAATAACCCCTTAAATTTGTTATTTGCCACAGAGCCTCCCCTTTTCTCCTAAAAGCAAAATACATTACAGTCCCTTGCAAAAGCAGCCTCCAGCCGGGACAAAGCACAGATTGTGGGGTGTGTGAATCTGCCTGTGCACGCACACATGTGTACACGTGTGAGCACACAAGTTCTGGCTGACTGACACCTACCTGCTGGCAGGGTTCCTCCATCACCACTGAGGTGCTTCCTGGGCTGGGTCAGTGGTTTTGTCCTCAGCCTGACGGCTGTTGGCTTAATGCCAGCTGCTGGCCTCCCCAGGGCCGCCAGTGCACGAGAGGGCACTACGCCCACGTGAGTCTCATGAGCAGAAGGGCATCCATGCCCATGGCTCTGTGTGCCTCATCCTGCCACTGGCCGTCCACCCATCAGACCAAGCCAGGGCATCTTAGCTGCGTATGCTCTCCCCCACCTCCCTGGTGCCGCCCCCTTCCACCCCAAATTCTGACCATTTCTCAAAAGTGAAGCCATCTCCCACCCTGTTCAGGAAACCATTTATTTGTTAGTTTGTTCTTCATTGATTCATTCACTGATTCATTCATCAGTCAATTAGCCAGTGTGGCTGGAAGGTGTGGGCACGTGGGAGAGTAGGGAGGGGTGAAGTGGGGGTGGGGCAGATGGACCCCCACCCCCGATGAGAAGCTGTGTCTTACTCTGCAACAGTGGACAGTTCATGCTGCACTGCAGATGGGGCAGCATGATTCAGTTGAGCCTGGCTGCTTGTTGGCAAGTGGCCTGTGGGGTCAGGCGTGGCTGACAGAGGCTTGGGTGAGCCTGTGGTGTCGTCC
>NW_006298960.1:11133-12547 GCF_000327345.1 Myotis davidii | reverse complement strand
AGGATGTGTGTGGTCCCAGCAGCAACAGAAACAGAAAGACATTGGCTCTGCCTTTACAGGACCGACAGCTCTGCCCGGCTAAACTGCCTTCCAAGGAGGAGGTAAAAGTATTTTTAATTTTTTTTTAATTCTCCAAGTACAGTGGACATACAGTAGTATCTGAGTTTTAGGTAGACACTCCCTACCCCATTCTCTTGCTCACTTAGTGCAGACGCACTGAGCCCTGCCAGGTGGTGATAAGTTAGCGATCGCCCTGTAAGTCTAGAGTCGGTAAAAGGCAAGAAAGAGACAGGCAAGACCCAGGTTCGTGTTTGCTGTGAGTGGGATGGAGTGGACGGGAGGGTTGTGGGGGCAGCAGTTTATCTTAGTGTCCAGTAAGGCTGGCCATGGGTTCATGGTGTTTGCTGTAGGGTCTACTTTCAGGGTAAATGTGATGTAAAATGTATTCCTTCTATGTCTCAAATATTCAACTAGAATAAAGAGAATAGTGAATGGGATATAGGAGAAGGGACCGTGGGTGGACAAGCCAAATGCTGAGAGGCTGATGGTGTTGAGTACTTGTGCCTGGGTCCTGGCTGGAGGCTGGAAGGACCCCTCCCCAGGGACAGCTGGCCGGCAGGGGGCGGGCCACCTGGGGAGGAGCCCATGATAGCTGCCTGCTTCCCAGTGAGGATGTTACCCAACAACCCGCTTGGGATGTTGACACCTGGTGGTGGGAGGTCGTTTTGTTTACTTGCAGCAAGTAAAGGAGACAGGGAATTCACATCCTAGCTCTGTCTCCCTCAAGGGAGGCTTAGCCACTGCTTATAGATACCATTTGGTTCATTACATGTTAATTTCTTCTTTGAAATTGGCTACACTTACCTGGTTGGGTTCCTGACAGGCTCATCCTGTTTACAGCTGTATCTGCAAAATACTGTGCTACATTGTAACATTTAGCAAGAAAATTTAGAAGAACCCTGGACCTTGAGACCTTCAGACCTATCCAACACAGACGACAGCATTAGGAAATTGCCTCTTAAGGAGACTGCGGGGCCTGAATAAAACCATTTGACCTGCACCTCCCAGCGCTCGGCCAGGGCAGGAGTGGGCTGCCTGGTGAAGGGGCTTGTGGGAAGGGCTGCCCTGCACACATGCAGGTGCTGCTGCTGACCACACACACTTCTTGGGCCGTACCGTTTCACAATTTCTTTTTCTTAAGGGCCCCAAATCTGGCTTTCATGTTGCCATTTTTAGTTGTCTGGGGCTCTATGGGTCTCCGTGGCAGGGAGACTCCTGCCTTTATCCCGACTCCTACCACCACTTCGTTAGCTGCTGTGCTGAACCCCAAGATGTAGAACCTCCAGCAGTTTGACTTTGGTGACACTCCTCCCCTCCCAGGACCAGTGTTCTTAATTGTGAAATGGGGAAGTAA
>NW_006298960.1:9447-10328 GCF_000327345.1 Myotis davidii | reverse complement strand
CCTCCCCCCACCCAAGCCGGGTTCCCTGTAGCCTGGGAGCTGGGATCTCAGGGGCACACCCCTCCACCGGCCGGGGTCAGCCTCTCCCTTCCCCATGGCATTCCCAGCTCTACCCCAGCCCCTCAGTGAGCAGGGTTTCAGGCAGCGTTCACAGAGATGGAAATGCACACACCTTGGCTGTGCATTGTTGACGAGTGGATGTGCCCACGTGACCCCCACCCCATCAGGATGTGGAACCCCTCTGTTCCCCAGAAGGTTCTCTCCTGTCCTTCCCAGTCTGCTGCCCCCGTCCCCTGCCGCCCCAACAGGTAGCCAGTCAGATGTCTATCACCTAAAAGCAGTGTAGGATTGTGCCATACGTATTCATTTGTGCCTGACTCTCCCACGTGGCCTGATGTCTGAGACCGCCCCAAGTCATCGTGTGTGTCGCTAGCCCACCCCTTCGTATTGCTGCCTAGGATGCCGTGCTCGGGTAAACACGGCTTACCTGCTCACCCTTGAAGGGCGTCGGGCTGCTTCTGGCTCAGGGCTGTGAATAGCCCTGCCCTTTGTGAGTACGTCATCTGATGGACGTGTGTTTTCGTTCCTCTTGGACCAATGGAGTGGAATTTCTGGGTCATATGGTAGGAGTGTGTTTAACTTTAGATAAAAATGTGTTTCTTTGGGACAAAGTACTTAACTCATTTCTGGCGACTCTTGCCTGCCCGGCCCGTGTGGTGGTGTCTTCTACACGAGAAACTCCGGCTGCAGGTGACTTGCTCAGAAGCCTGCGGGGAGCCCCGTCCATGTGGGTCACGTGCTTATTGAGCGCAGGTTATGGAGAATGGCTTTGCAGCTGCTGTTGGTAGACTGCCTTTTCTTCCTCCTTCTGTTTGCAAGCA
>NW_006298960.1:0-497 GCF_000327345.1 Myotis davidii | reverse complement strand
AGCCAGGGCCCATTGCCTGCAGATGTGGTCTGTGTTGGGGGCTGGATCAGCTTGGGGGTAGCGGCTCCCAGGAGCTCGGCTCATCCCACACCCCAGCCCCTGAACCCCTGGAAGTGTGGGCTCGAGGGCCGCCCTCCCTGAAGGAGGAGCCCCACACTGGATCTGCTCCTAGCTGCCTGGCAGGTGGCCCTCTGGGCAGAGCATGTGCCCCCTGCCCCCCACTGACCCGTCCTCAAGGCCCTCCTCGCGGGCTGGCTCCAGAGGCAGTGGGCTCTCACCCAGTGACCAGGGCCAGGGTGTGTGTCCCAGCACAGCAAGCTGGCAGCAGCTCTGTTGCCTCTCATCACATACGCCTGGTACCAGCCACCGCAGTGCTCCCAAGGACCCCACCTCGGTGGGGGTGTCGGGCCTCTGAGGGCCCAGGCTGCCCAGGCCTGTGTGCTGTCTTGTGGACCCGCACCTGCCCTCCCCCCACCCAAGCCGGGTTCCCTGTAGCC
>NW_006298959.1:16331-16982 GCF_000327345.1 Myotis davidii | reverse complement strand
ACATAAGTCAGTTTCCAATTATAGTTTTATTAACCAAAACTTCGCTGAAATATCACGTCTGAAAGAGAGACATGCCAGGACTCTGATGTCACAAGAGAGCTCTAAGGAATAAAGATCGACTTTGAAGCTGATAAGCCCCTTAGATAAATAGCCTGGTACCTTGCTTGGTCATGTGGTTCATGGCAGTCTTTCCAGGAAAGGAACGAAGGTTGCTTTCCTGAGAGATGGCATGAAAGAAACCCCAAGACACCTGTAGGAACCTCAACTTGAGGAATGCACCCTAATTCGATAGGAACTGCAGGCAAAGCCTGATGGCAACTGTGTGGCTTGGCTTCTTTGCCCTGGGTGTAAACTTTCCCATGAGATTCCAGCAAAGCATATGTTTAAAAACAAAAATAGCCTATGTAATCAACTGTTATTCTTGTTGTGTTGATGCAAACAATCGGGCCAAATTATAACTAGACTTACTATAGTAAGTAAATTAGTCTTTAATAAAAATATGGGTAATTTTAGGGAGAAAAATTGCTTCAATGGGAAATTATTACAAACTATTCTAACTTTTGCCCAATAATACTGAATTTTATAACACAGTTTGTCTCCACAAATTTACAAGACCTACATGCACCTAAGAAGTACTACCTCTAGGCACCA
>NW_006298959.1:12168-16162 GCF_000327345.1 Myotis davidii | reverse complement strand
AGCCAAGATCCTTGAGGGGATATAGTAGGCAGTAAGATAGACATGAGCAGAGCAAGGATGCTAGGCCAACTAAAGGAGAAATAGGTACAACTCTGAGACATACTTTTCATGACTCCAAATGCTCTGAAGCTGGGAATAGAGGAGCCTGTGTAGAACTAACCTTTCCTCAAGCTAATTAGAAGGAATTTATAGTTTTCATGTAATAGAAGGTATAGAGATCAAGAAAAAGAAAGTGAAATAGAGAAAGTATAAGGGTATGTGTATGTTACAGAAGGTTTTGCAAGTTATACCTACCTCTGCAAGTTATATGAGGTTCTATACAAATAAAGAAGAACTAGAGTTGAGGAAGTAAAAATTGTAAGAAGGGATATAAGGAAATGAATATAACAGCAAGAAAAAAAATAGAGTAGGAAAAAAGAATAATTGTAAAAGTTATAAGAATATTTATAAAAATCATAGAAGGTTTATAAAGAGAAATCTAAAAAGGCATTGCCGGCAGTCCTCGGGGTACACTGGACTCGATGTACCTCGTTTCATGGTTACATTGCCATCTACCATTTATATATATAAAAAAATAGTTCCGTCATTTTGACGCATGTACATATGTGCTTCATGTTTTTTTATTATTTATTTAACACAAGTAAAGGTCTGGATTTTTTTTTTTTTTTTTACTGTTTCACTTCATTTCTGCTGTGTGTGTTCCATGTGTGTGATGTAGCGGCTTATGTAGGTTGGTTCCCACTTATATCAAAAATTGCATTACATCGCACTGTAGGAATGGATCTCCCACATAACCCAAGTATAAGTATACTGAATAATAAATCTAATAGATAGAGCACATGAATTAATCTGAAAAGTAATCATATTATTTTAAATCTTCGAACACACACACACACACACACACACACACACATAAATGTGGTTAACTTTTTCTTAAAGTTTTCTTTTCATGGCCTCTATGAAGTAATTAGTGAGATAACTCAGCAGTGAGTCCAGCAAGTGGAACCGGTAAGTATGGTCAAACTGGCCCACCAGGAGTCAAAGCCTTATCTGGTTAACATCATCTCATCACCAGACAATAGCTGATGTCTACAGACCCCAGGCCTACACATAGCTACATTCCTCACTCTAGTCCCTTCCCCTTTATAATCCTGTCCCTACACCTTGCTAGAAGTATAGATTTAACACTTGTAAGTACCCCGTCCTCTTAATTAGACTGACCATTGCTGTCATTATAATTCTCTTCGTTTTTCTTATAGTCTACAAAATTGGAACTCGAGCAGTAAATGCGCTTTGCTGACCCACTATTCCAAACCAGAAAGTTCACCACCTTCATCTGTCTTTTGCAGCCAGCAAAACAAAAAGGGAGGAGATGGGGGAGGGGGGGATGGGAAAGGAGTTGGCAGAAGGTGGCTGCCCCTGCCTTGACTTTCCAAACAAGTCTGAACCCCTAGTGTTTACTTAGACTCATCCTTGTTTAAAGGGCGCTACAGACACATGTGATTTCTCAAGGATGCTTACCCTGTTGATTGTATCTAGAGGTTAATTTTAGTTCAAGCCGTTGTTACAATAAAAGCCTAAGGAGGCAGGCAATCCAGGTTGCATAGTCGCTAAAGCCAATATCCCCTTAGCCTTCTCTTCCACAAAAATGTGTGTCAGAGCAATATATTCATCCATCGCTCAGGGTCTTCTGGTCAGTCCCAGCAGCTTTTCCTGAAACTTGGAGAAACTTTATTTCCAATTGCTTAAAGCAGTGGTTCTCAACCTTCTGGCCCTTTAAATACAGTTCATCATGTTGTGACCCAACCATAAAATTATTTTTGTTGCTACTTCATAATTGTAATGTTGCTACTGTTATGAATTGTAATGTAAATATCTGATATGCAGGATGGTCTTAGGCGACCCCTGTGAAAGGGTCGTTCGACCGCCAAAGGGGTTGCGAACCACAGGTTCAGAACTACTGACTTAAAGTATCCCCTGCCTTCATTAGCACCAATGAATTCTAGTAATAAAGACATATCAAGGTCAGGTGAAATCTGAAACACTGATTCTAAGGCTTTCTTAGATCTTCTTTTCCTTGAAGGAACTGGTTGTAGAAAAGCAGGTTGAGAAACTTCTATAGCTCTTTCTTTATAAGCTCATGCATTTGCTTTTTCCCTCTTTCTTCTAGACTGATTACTAATTTGCACACTATATCTTGTAACTGTCAGGACAACCTTATGTTATAAAGAAGTTATGTCTCATGAACGACTGTGCTTCATTTTGGACATCTGTTGCTATAGTAAAAATGTCTTACAATGCAGGTTATACAACATGTACTAAGACATTCTTTAATTGTAGTTGCATCTGTTAAGGAATCTTCGCAAATAGAACACGAGATGTTTGGGGTCAGTTCAGAGGGATTAATCTGCTCTTAAGTGTTCTTCCTTATCTTTTGATTGTGTCCCATACTCCTCTAGCCTCAGCGAGATGTGGCTCATCTCTTCCTTCTCCTCCTCCTCCTCTTTTTCCTCCAGCTCCTCATCTTCTTCCACTTCCTCATCCTCCTCCCAGAAGGGGAACTTCAATTGACCCAGGTTGGGCCTGACTCCACCTCAGGGGGCCAAGAACATGAGTAGCCAGGAGCTCCTGCCTCTGGCAAAGGTGGTGGACCCTCCTCAACCCATGTGGGCACCAGGGTGAGGGCAGAAGAGAAAATGAGCTGTGTGTGTGGAGGAGAGGGGTGGAGGATGGGAGAGCATCGCTGTGGTTCCCTCCTCCTAGGCAGCGGCTGTGTTCTTGAATATATTTTGAGATCAAATTCTGCTCCTTAACTTTCCCTATAATGAAAGCCTGTTGTAATAGCAAAGCAATAGACAATGATCCTCCTCCTCTTCATCATTTACATTATTTCTATTCTAACAACATGTTGGATCTTCACTAAGGTTACAGACATATCAAGTCATAATGCTTGTCATAGTGATTTCAACTACCTTTCCCTTAGGCCACTCTTTTCTGATAATTTTGGGAAGCAGCAAGCTGTAATAGATTGCCTTGAGACTACTGTGGCACTTAATTTCTCTGAGAAAAGCAAAACCTTTGATTTTATAGATAGAATAAGAAATAATTTGAACATTCTTTGGGAAAATATCTTAATAATAAATCTTCAGCATTTCTTTATATCAGGTTTTGTTAAACAGCACTAAAGTTTCCTACAACATGTCCTTAAATAATTATATTTTCTTAAAGTGTTAAATATGCCTTTAAGTAATTATATATTTCTCGAAATGATATGATATAATATTTGATTAAAGAAATTATTTCCAATGTAATAACAGTTTCTGGTATGAGTAAAATATTTGAGATTGGAATAAGAATAGTTATAAAACTCTATAATCAAATACTAATCCTATTTTGTAAAGACAGAATATGCTAATTGATCATCACTTCACGACAAAGATGGCAGTGGCCACAGTCAATAAGGAGGGAACATGCAAATTGATGTGTCAAAGATGGCAGCGGCTAGGCCGGAGTGGGAATCTTGCTATAAGGGGTGGGGAATGGAGGAAGCTACAGGAGGGCGGTAGGGCCAGAGCGAAGGCGGAAGGTGATTCTGGCCCAGAGCAAAGGCAGAAAGTGGCGGCCAGAGCGAAGGCCGGGGTCCCAGATGCCAGAGGGAAGCTGGTGCTGGCAGCCAGGGGAAGGAAGGCCTATTCTTGCATGAATCTTCATGCATCAGGCCTCTAGTAAATGTATAAACAATATACAATGCAATATAAATAAAAGTATATAGAATTACAGTCACAGAAAGGGAAAAAGTGACACAAATTTTTCAAACTAAAGTTTAAAATTAGGATAGAAAAAGAATTGCAAATGTTAAGAGTAGTAATAATTTATATAAATACTAGTGTCCCAGTGCATGAAATTTGTGCGTTAAGGAGGGGAATTAATTAGAGGAAATGTTTGAATATTGCTATTCATGTCCCCCACCCACCAATGCTGCAAGTCCCCTCGC
>NW_006298959.1:10762-11862 GCF_000327345.1 Myotis davidii | reverse complement strand
GGGTAACCAAAAAATAAAAGGCCAAAGTGAGAGGCATCAATCATTAATTTGAGATCAGAGGCAAAAAGCACTAATTTGAGATCCAAAAGAATAGCTAATTGGAAAGCACTGATTCAGGCAGAACCTAAATAGCATTCTGAATAGGAGGTGAAAGCAAGTGGTATTTGTGAGAAAGGGAAGGAACTCAGGAAGGAAAAGAGAAACTACTGTTGATATCTTTTGTATGCCCCTTCTAGATTTTAAACCTAAACACAAGGAGTATTTTGTACTATACTACAGACCCGGTGTACAAAATGCATGCAAGAGGAGGCCTCGGCTCTCGCAGCCTCGGCCCTCACAGCCCTGGCTGCCCCATGGCCCTGCCCCCCACCCACTGGTCATTCCAGAAGGTTGTTCCAGAAGGTCGTTCTGCCTCCTGGTCTAATTAGCATATTAGCTTTTTATTAGTATAGACTAGAGACTTGTGGGGTCACTTGGCCTGGCTTGCAGGGATAGGGCTGAAACTGGCTCTCCAACCTCCTCCAAGGGATCCCAGGTTGCAAGAGGGTGCAGGCTAGGCTAAGGGAGCCCATTAGTATTGAACAGGACCAGGGAGGGCCCATGGGAAGGTTCCAGGGCATGTCTTGCCCAGTACCCATTGGCTGGACCTCAGTAGTCAGCTAACTTAACAGTTAGAGTGTCTGCCCCGTGGTGATCAGTATGCGTCATAGGAACTGGCCAAACGGTTGAACGAACGGTTGGACACTCAGTATATTAGGCTCTTATTATCTATACTAGAGGCCCGGTGCACAAAAATTTGTGCACTCGGGGCACGGGGGATCCCTCAGCCCGGCCTGTGCCCTTCGCAGTCTGGGACCCCTCAGGAGATAACGACCTTATGGCTTAGGCCTGCTCCCGGGTGGCAGAGGGCAGGCCCAATCCCTAGGTGCAGCCCCTGGTCGGGCTCAGAGCAGGGCCGATTGGGGAGTTGTGGCACTGTCCCCTGACAAGCACAGAGCAAGGCGGATCGGGAGGTTGTGATGCTACCCTCAGTCACTCTCAGGGTAGGGCCGATTGGGGGGTTGGGGCACCGCCCCCCGTCACACTCAAGGCAGGGTTGG
>NW_006298959.1:4029-7200 GCF_000327345.1 Myotis davidii | reverse complement strand
CTGATCTTGTGCTAGTACCAGGTAGTTTTGAGAATTGTGGCCTTGTAATATAGTTTGATATCTGGTATTGTGATCCCTCCAACTTTGTTCTTCTTTCTCAGGATTGTTGTGGCTATTCGGGGTCTGTATTTATTCCAGATAAATTTTTGGAGAGTTTTTTCTAGGTCTGTGAAATATGCCATTATTATTTTAATGGGTATTGCATTGAATCTATAAATTGCTTTTTGTAGTATGGACATTTTAACGATGTTAGTTCTATCAACTCATGAACATGTTATGTATTTTATTTAGTTTCCCTATAGAAGCTGATTTAAAGAAGAAGAACAAATGATTGTTTCCAACACGAATCATAGGACACCTAAGGGAGTGGTGTTCAATTTCCCCTTGGTAGCCAAGATCAATTACCCCAGCCAGCACAGTGTCTCCCTTCTTTCCTGTTGACTCAGTGGCCTAAGGAGTACAAAGTGGCTGGATGTCAATCTTAAAATCCCATTTGATAAAATCAATGCTATTTCCCCTAGCAGAAATGTTTCTTCCTTGGTACCATGACTTACAGGCCAGCAAAACATAAGGCCATAAAAAAATGAAAAAAACATTTTGCTCCGGCGTTGTTAGGGCAATAGTGATTGGTGATGCTCACATTTTCACCCCTTGATTCCTGCACTTGTAAATCCTGGTTTCCGGAGAGACAGCACCATTCATTCTATGCTGTTTCCAAACATGCTGATTCCAAGACCACGTTGGAGGCTCGATCCCCAGCCCTGGTTGGGGTGTGTGCCGGAGGCAAGCAATTGATGTATCTCTCTTACAGAGATGATTCTTTTTCTCTGACTCCTTCCCACATTTCCTCTGTCTCTAAAAATCAATGGAAAGATATCTTTGGTGAGGATTAACAACAACAAAAAATGGAAAACTGGTGTTAATTTATTTAGTTTACCCTAAATCATTTTTTGGTTTCTGAATTGCCAGTTCTTCTCCATCTTGCTAACTAAACATTCCTTTTAAATTTCAGAGAAAAAGGGTCAAATTTTTCCTATGTTAAATATATACTCAAAATAAATGTAGTATATAATTTTGGTAGATAAGTCAATGACCTTTGTGCACACGTGAAAATTGATACATATGATGTCCATGTAATAATTATTAAAAATGCCTTTCATATCTGTTGTTATGAAAATCTTGTGGAAAATGATGAACCTGAAAGTGTGTTGACATATTGGTACCAAGTTCTATTATAAGAAAGATATGTTTAAGTCCTTTGGTTGATCTTTTACCCACCCCCCCTCCCCAAGTCCTTTGGTTGATCTTTTACCCCCCGCCCCCCACATGCATATTAGCATAATCAATGGACACGGACACTGGGGTGGTGGGGGCTTGTCCTGGGAAGTGGGAGTGGCTGGGGGGGATGAATTGGGGAAAAAGGAGGCATATGTAATACTTTAAACAATAAAAAAGAAAAAAGTTAAAAAAGAAAGAAAAGTGTAACCTTGTTCGAAACCTGAAATGGTAGTATAATGATATTTTAACAATAATATCTATACCTTCATGTATATATATATATATATGAAACATCTGATTTATTCATTTTTTTATCACCTTTCTGGCCAGTAGAAGATCTATATTAATAAAAGAGTAATACGCTAATTAGACCATATAGACTGGATGTCTTCTGGACATCCTTCTGGACAAAGCCACAGTGGCGGGGTTGAAGTTGAGGCAGTTGGGGGCGATCAGGCAGGCAGGCAGAGTGGTTAGGGGTGATCAGACAGGCAGGAGGGTGGCGGTTAGGAGCCAGCAGACCCACATTGTAAGAGAGATGTTCAACAACCAGTTTAGGCCCAATCAGGCCTAAACTGGCAGTCGGACATCTCCTAAGGGGTCCCAGTTTGGAGAAGGTGCAGGCCAGGCTGAGGAATCCCTGCCCCCTGCATGTGCACGATTTTCATGCACTGGGCCTATTAGTTGGGATAATGTCTTTCCTGTTTCCTGCTAAGTTGCAAGGAAATAAAACCCAGCTCATGGAATAGTTGGAGAAAATGATGTTCTAAATATTAAATAAATACATGAATAAACCACATTAGATCTAGAAAAACAATGAAATCAAAACCATCACAAAATCAGCAAATGGCATAGATTTCCTGGTTCTGTTTCTTCACCATTCACATCTGTAAGAGAGTCTGAAGAACACAGTCACTCTATTGACTAGAAAGTAGATCAAAACCTTTCGTTTAGAACACGAATATTGGAGAGCACTTAGAAACCTTTCAGTTGAAAAGCAAATAAGATATTGTAAAACAAAAAAGTTCCTCTGCTTAGAAGGGTGTCATATTTTTCATGTCACTGAAAATTTCACATGCCCTTACATCAGTCTTGATTTTATTTCTGTATTTCTTCATAAATTCTAAATAATTCAAGTTCCCACTAAATATTCCAGTCTTCATAAAGCCATAGTCAATTTTGCATTGTAGCATATGTAGCTGCTTTATGCATATTCCTGGTATATTTTGCTTATAACTTTTATAATATTTCTCCATGATTATTTTTAGTTCTATGTTCTAGGACATGGGTGTGGTCTTTAAACTAGAAATAATTGCAATAAATTATTTATGTAAATTAAATTGCATCAAAAAAATGTTTCATATATATAAGGATCTTATTGTTAAGTAACAAACAATAACAGAATTATATAAAAGCTTTCCTCTTAGCAATTACTATTCAAAATTTTAAATATTTGCATTTAGGTTTATGTTCCAAGGAGACATAAATAAAAATAGGTGGAAAATAATATCTCTCATATTTGCATGTTTACATATTTTACCTCACCCATTTAGTCAGTGGCACAAATGAAAATTTGCAGCTGGTATCTAGATAAGTGGACAACATTTATGTTTATATAGTAGTTGACTATAAGGAATATTATAGGTATTCATGAAATGAGTGTGTCTTAAGAAGGGTATGGCTGGTAGGATTCACATTACAATACAATTGGAATGAACTATTCTTTCACGAAGGTCTCTGGAACTGTATTGCTAAGCAGAATTTTGGATGTACTTTCTGGAATTATAGTAAAAATATTTATGGAAAGCATCATAAATGGATGTCCATCTGCAACTGTTTCACTGTAAAGCTTTCATTGAGGCACAACATTAGAAACATTCTTATAACGAACTG
>NW_006298959.1:0-2864 GCF_000327345.1 Myotis davidii | reverse complement strand
CAAAATTATTTTACAACATGTCTTAAAATAGTTATATTTTCTTAAAGTGTTATGACATAATATTTGACTAAAGGACAAGTCTCCACTCTATTAACAGTTTCTGGTAACAGTAGAGTTTTTGAGACCTGATAAAGTATGGTTATAAAAGTCTTGTGTATATTCCTGGTATACTTTGCTGCTAAGTTCTGATTTAACTTCTATAATATTTCTCCGTGATTATTTTTAGTTATTTGTTCTAGGACTTAAATGTGGTCTTTGAATGAGAAATAATTGCAATAAATTATTTATGTAAATTAAATTACATCAACACAAATACTTGATATGTACAAGAATCTTATTGATAAGTAACTAATAATAACAGAATTATATAAAAGCTTTCCTCTTAGCAATTACTATTCAAAATTAAAATATTTGCATTTAGGTTTATGTTCCAAGGAGATATAAATACAAATAGGAGGAAAATAATCTCTCTCATATTTACATGTTTACATATTTTACTTTATCCATTTAGTCAATGACACAAATGAAAATTTGCAGCTGGTGTCTAGATAAGTGGACAACACTTATGTTTATATAGTAGCTGACTGTTAGGAATACTACAGGTATTCATGAAATGTGTGTGTCTTAAGAGAACTGTTCAGTTTAGCACTGAAATTACAATACAATTGGAATGAACTATTCTTTCACGAAGGTCTCTGGAACTGTATCGCAAAGCAGAATTTTGGATGTGCTTTCTGGAATTATGGTAAAAATATTTATGGAAAGCATCATAAATGGATGTCCATCTGCAACTGTTTCACTGTAAAGCTTTCATTGAGGCACAACATTAGAAACATCCTAATACCGATGTCCATTGGAATAAAGGTCTCCATTCTAGTTGTGGCAATAGGAATACTCATCTTAGGAGTGCTAGGAAATGGATTCATCGGATTGCTAAACTGCATCGAATGGTTCAGGACTAGGAAAGTTTCCTCAGCTGATTTCATCCTCACCAGCTTGGCTCTGGCCAGAATCATTCAACTGTTGGTAGCACTATTGGATTTATTTATAATGGGGATATCTCCACATCTGTATGCTACTGGCAAACTAGCAAAGGTGGTTCCTATTCTTTGGGCACTAACTAACCACCTAACTATCTGGTTTGCCACCTGCCTCAGCATTTTCTACTTCCTTAAGATAGCCAATTTCTCTCACCCCTTTTTCATGTGGCTGAAGTGGAGAGTCAACAGGGTGGTTCTTCTGCTTTTCCTGGGGTCTTTCTTCCTACTGTCTCTTAACCTCTTAATGCGCGTTGTTCCTAGTGAACTGTGGTTGTCTACTTACAGGGTACATGAAATAAATATGACTTTGCAGTTAGAGGCAAATGAAATGTTTTCTATTAAATCTCTTCTTATTATTACTTTGACCTATATTATCCCCTTTTTTCTGTCCTTGATCTCTTTGCTTCTTTTATTTCTGTCCTTGGTGAGACACACCAAGAATTTTCAGCTCAACCTGACGGGCTTGAGAGACTCAAGCACAGAGGCCCATAGAAGGGCCATGAAAGTGGTGACAACGTTCCTCCTCCTCTTCATCATTAACATTATTTCTATTCTAACTGCAATTTGGATCTTCACTAAGATACAGACATATGAGGTCATGATGCTTGTCACAGTGTTGTCAGCTACCTTTCCATCAGGCCACTCTTTTCTTATAATTTTTGGAAACAGCAAGCTAAGACAGATCGCCTTGAGACTACTGTGCACTTACAATCCCTGAGAAAATCACAAGTTTAACTTTATAGACAGAATTTGAAACAAACTTGTACATTCTATTGGAAAATACCTTAATAGAAAACCTTCAGTATTTCTGTATATCAGGGTTTTTAAAATAGCACTAGCATTTCCGTACTACATGCTTTAAGTAATTATATTTTCTCAAAGTGATATGACATAATATTTGAGTAAAGGCATGTCTCCAGTGTATTAACAGTATTTGGTAACAATAGAGTACTTGACAACTGATGAAATATGGTTATAAAGTCTAAAATTAAATATTAATAAATGTATAAATAAGATACAATGCAATATGAATAACCGTATATATAATTACAGTTACCAAAATGGAAAATGTAACACAAATTTTTCTAACTAAAGAGAAGTTTGAAATTATAATTGAAAAGTAATTGTAAAGGTTAAGTGTAATAATATGTTATATAAATATAAAAGTGTTAATATTTTGTGATGCTTCTAATATTGGAAAGGATCGAAATAATAGGAATTTTCATACTATATTTCTTGGATTACTGGTATGCATTGGTAAAACAACTTTGTTCAAGAGAATGGCATTATGCATTTAAGGTGAAGATGCATATACTAAGACCTGTTAATTGTACTCCTTCTTGTTATACTGGAGAATTATTCATACATGTGTGGCAGAATATACACGGAAAAATGTGCATGTTACTACTGTTCTTAATAGCTGAAATTGAGAAGTCATGTAAATGCTCCAATTGAGGAATTATATAAAAGCCCATTAGTTATAAATGGACAAATAAATCATGGGATGTGGACACAATAGAACACAGCACAAAAATGAAAATGAACAAATTAGAGCTATAAATTTTTTAGTTCTTTGATGGAGAAAATATATAGAGACATAGAAAGGTGAATTTGTAAAGGCAAAATACATATTTAGTGTAGTGTTTGAAAATGTTTGTACATATGTAGTGCAATTTCTGTAATAAAAAAATTCAGATTAATGACAGTAGCTGGGCATGGAATAAGCAGAGAAGAGAAGTTAGCTTGCTAATAATGCTATTAAAATATTAAATACAGTTTCTATATTGTTTATTTATATAGAGGTTATATGCATTTCATATAAAA
>NW_006298958.1:94313-95812 GCF_000327345.1 Myotis davidii | reverse complement strand
GTTTGAGGACCCCTGGGTTAGAGCATCAGCCCGTGTACTGAATGTTTGCAGGTTTAATTACCAGTCAAGGGCACGTACCTGAGTTGCAGGTTCTATCCCCGACACAGGTCAGAGCACCTGTGGGAGGCAACCAATCAATGTGTCTCTCTCACATTGATGTTTCTCTCTCTACCTTCCTCCTCCTCCTCTCGCCCTCTCTAAAAAAATTAATGGGAAGAAATATCCTGAGTTGAGGATTAACAACAACAACAATAAAAATTGTGTTACATTTACACAATGGAATAACTACACGGCTTTTAAAAGAAGGAAATCTTACCTTTGGGACAGCATGGGTGGATCTGGATATTATAATGCTAAGCCAAATAAGCCCATCATAGAAAGTCAAATACCATATGATCTCACTTATATGTGGAATCTAGTGAACAAAATGAACTGATAAACAAAAAAGAACCAGAATCATGGAGACAAGGTATAGACTGACAGATATCAGATGGCATTTGGATGGGCCAGATGGTATGAAAGATGGTGAAGACAATAGCCAAAGATCACATATGCAAAGACCATGGACACAGAGAACAATGTCGTAAGGGCCAGAGGGAGGGGAGGGCGGGATCTGGGTAGAAGGGGGCAAAGGGGGACACCAGTAATAATGTCAATAAAAATGTTAAAAAAAGATATGAGTTGCAGGCACTCATCTTTATAGACTATGCTGGTGGAGCAGGCTATAATACTCTGTCAGGGCTTCCTCTTCTCTAGAAAGTGTTAGAAATCCTGTGAAATTCTATCACTTAAGCTATATTTCTACTGAGTGGAGATGGTAACACTTCTAATTGCATCTGTTATTGCAATATCATTCTTCCCAAATGAAATTTCTTTTTATAATAGGTTGGTAATAGGTAAGGCGGAGAAAGAAAGAAAATGTCTAAAATATAGAGAGTTGAAAGACACAGGGTTTTAAAAAATCACATTACTTTATTATACATCATAAGTGCAATAGAGAAAATAATGACAAACCCATTTTGGACAAATTTACTGTATGACTAAACTAGGGTAACCAACCATTCCATTTTCCCTAGGGCTATTCTGGCTTAGTATTGAAAGTCATACAACAACTTAATCTTAGTAATAATCTGTCTCCAGAATCACACAATAGAATGACTTATATTTCAGGAACATTTTATGGTATGTGAATACTTCATCATTTTTATATTTATTTAAAAACAGAAAACAATATTAGCTAACTTAAAATTTTAAAAATTAACTAATCAAAAAATTGACCAATGATTTTTTTCACTTTTCTTTTAAATTTTCTCCACACAAATACACTGTATCTACAATTATTTAATTTAGCCTTTCCTTTGAGTATTATATTACAAGCATTTTAATATGTCATTGACATGCCTGTCAATCTTTTCCTTTGTGATTTCATCTGCTACTTCAAACCTTAGAGAATTGTAATCTCTGTGAATTTTTCTTAGTTTCAATCAAGTACAATGTCT
>NW_006298958.1:88698-92934 GCF_000327345.1 Myotis davidii | reverse complement strand
GAATATAATAAACATAAGCTGATGAACAAAAACAGATCCAGAGACAGAGAAACATCAATCAGTCGCTCAAACCTTAGAGGGAAGGTAGAGGAGGGTGGGGGTAAGGAGGAGAGATCAACCAAAGGACTTGTATGCAAGCATATAAGCCTAACCAATGGACACAGACACCAGGGGAGTGAGGGCATGAGTGGGAGGGGTGGGGGGCAATGGGGTGATAAGGACACATATGTAATACCTTAATCAATAAAGAAAAATAATAATAAATAATAATAAATGGTTTTATGAATTTTTTTAGAGAAAGAGAAAGGGAGGGGGGAGAGAGAGAGAGACATCAATGAGAGAAACATTGTTCAGTTGCCTCCCACATGCACTTCGACTGGGGATCGAGTCCACAACCTGGGCATGTGCCAGTGATGACACACAACCAACTGAGCCATACTAGCCAGGGCAATGCCACACAATAGTTGAATTGTAAAGTGTACAATTTAATGGCTTTTAGCTTATTCATAGAATTGTGCAACCATCAGCACAATCAAGTTTTTTTAAGTTTTATCATCCCAGAAAGAAAACCCCATACCCAAAAGCAGTCACTCCACCATTTACCCGTTTTAGGCAACCACTAATTTACATTCTCTTATAGAAGTGCTTATTCTACACATTTCATATAAAAAGAAACATGAAATATATGGCCTTTTGGATTTGCTCACTTGCCACGCTTAGTATGTTTTCAAGGTCCATCTGTGTTGTAACATGTATCAATACTTTATCCCTTTGTATGGCTAAATAATATTTCATTTTATGGATATACCACATTTCGTTTATCCAGTCACTAGCTGATGAGCATTTGGGTAGTTTACTCTTTTTTGCTATTATGAATAATGCCACTATGAGCATTCATACACATGTTTTTGTATGGACATGTTTCCATTAACAGCTTGATCATAGGCAAAATTCTAAGACAGTCCATCCCTAAGATTCCTGTTCCCTAGTGTACATGCCCTATATAATCTTTTCCCCTTGAATGTGGGCAGAACTTGTGAATACAGTGGTATCATTTCTTTTATGTGGTTATGTTATATGGAAAAGATGGAGTAATTGGTAGTTGTAATTAAAGCCCCTAATCATTTGACTTTAAGTTAATCAAAAGGGAGATTAACTGTACTGGGTCTCCCCTAATCAGGTAAGCCCTTTAAAAAACGGTCTAGCGTTCCATTCTCTCCACATCCTCACCAGCACTTATTTTTTGTTGACTTATTGATGGTAGCCATTCTGAAAAGTGTGAGGTGGTACGTCATTGTTGTTTTATTTTGTTAATTAAAATTTTTTGGGTGACATTGGCTAATATGATCATACATGCTCAGATGTGGGTTTTTATGTTGCAACAAAAGGCCCAATGAACAAAATTCAAACATGGGTAGAGACCCTAGGCCTGGCCGGCAATCAGAGCCGATCTGTAGGGCAACCAGTGGGGTGATCAGGGGGGCCCCCTGCTGGCACCTGCTTTGGCTGGCCTGGCACCACCCGCTTGCTGACCCTGCCCCCTGATCACCCCACCGCCCGCTCGCCTCCCTCTGCAGGATGCTGCTGGTTGCCTCCCTCTGTGGGGCAACTGGCAGGGTGATCATGGGGGCCCTGCTGGCACCCGCCTTGGCTGGCCTAGGGCCTGAAAGCTGGGTGCAGCTCCTGTGTTGAGCGTCTGCCCTCTGGTGGTCAGTGTGCATCATAGTGACTGGTCATTTCACCGTTCAGTCGATTTGCATATTAGGCTTTTATTATATAGGGTATCTGTATATTGCACTGTGTGCCCACCACTCTAAGTCAAATCTTCTCCCATCACCATATATTAGGACCCCCTTCACCCTCCACCCACTTCCCCGTGTGTGTGCGTGTGTGTGTGTCCCTCAGCCCAGCCTGCACCCTCTCCAATCTGGGACCCCTTGAGGGATGTCCAACTGCCCAGTTAAGCTTGATCCTTATGGGACATTCCAGTGGGATCAGGCCAAACAGGCAGTCAGACATGCCTCTCACAATCCAGGACTGCTGGCACCCAACCGCTCACCTGCATGCCAGCCTGATCACCCCCTAACCACTACCCTGCCAGCTTGATCGATGCCTAACTGCTCCCCTGCTGGCCCAGTCACCCTTAACTTCCCTCCCTTGCCAGCCTGGCCAGCCCTAACTGTCCTGCCCTGCAGGCCTGGTCACCCCCAACTACCCTCCCCTACAGGCCTGGTCACCCCCAACTGCCCTTCCCTTCCAGCCTGGTTGCCCCCAACTGCCCTTCCCTGCCGTCCTGATAACCCACAACTTCCCTCCCCCACTGGCCATCTTGTGGTGGCCATCTTGTGTCCACATGGGGGCGCCATCTTGTGTGTTGGAGTGATGGTCAATTTGCATATTACCTATTTATTTGATAGGATATGAGTGAAAGCATATGCTTCTTAGCTTTTTCTGACTGACTTACTTAATTTAGCATAACATTTTCAAGGTCCATCCATGTTGTTGCAAATGGCACTATTTCATCCTTTCTTATGACTGAGTAGTATTCCATACTGTATATGTATCATATCTTTATCCACTCCTCTATTGCCAGGCACTTCGGTTGTTTCCATGTCTTGGCCACTGTGACTAATGCTACAATGAACATTGAGAAACATATGTATTTGCAAACACGTGTTTTTGAGTTTGGGGGGTATATATCAAGGAGAGTGATTGCTGCATCATATGGTTGCTCTATTCTTAATTTTTTGAGGAATCCTAGACTGCTTTCCACAGTGGTTATACAGTCTACATTCCCACCAGCAATAAGTGAGGGTTCCCCTTTTTCTACAACCTCTCCAACACTTGTTATTTCTTATCTTGTTAATAATGGCCACTCTAATAGGTGTGAGGTGATAGCTCATTTCAGTTTTGATTTGCATTTCCCTAATTGCCAGTAAGGTTGAACATCTTTTCATATCTATTGGCTGTTCATATGTCTTTTTGGGAGAATTGTATCTTCAGGCCCTCTGCCCACTTGATTGGGTTGTTTATTTGCTTGGGGTTGAGTTTTATGAGTCCTTTATATATTTTGGAAATTAAACCTCTGTTGGAGATATTTAGTTTGATATAGCCCCATTCATTTATTTTTGTCTTTACTTCCCTTGCCTTTGGGGTCAAAGTTCATAAAATGTTCTCTATGACCAAGGTCCATAAATTTGGTGCCTGTATTTTCTTCTATGTAACTTATTTTTCAGGTCTTTTATTTAGGTCTTTGATCCACTTTGAATTAATTTTTGTACATGGGGACAAACTGTAATCCAGTTTCATTCTTTTGCATGGGGCTTTCTTGTTTTCCTAGCACCATTTATTGAAGAAACTATCTTTACTCCATTTTGTGTTTTTGGCTCCTTTGTCAAAAATAGAGCCCAGCTATAAAAGCACATGTATATGGACAGATACTTCTCATTGTCATTTAAATTTACATCTTTCTGGTGATTAGCGACATGGAGCATTTTTTAATGTCTCTTGGCCATTTGTATGTCCTCTTTGGAGAAGTGTCTATTTAGGTCCTCTGTCCATTTTCTAATTGGGTTGCCTTTGCTTTGTATGCATACTTTATATATTTTGAAAATTAACCCCTTATCAGATGTATCATTGGAAAATATGTTCTCCCATACAAGGGGGTCCCTTTTCATTTTTATGCTATTTTCTTTTGCTGTGCAGAAGCTTTATAGTTTGATATAGTCCCATTTGTTCATTTTTCCTTTGTTTCTCTCCCCCCTGGGCTATGTATCGGTGAAAATTTTGCTCCATGAGATGTCTGATATTTTGCTGTTTATGTTTTCTTCTAGGATTTTTATCGTTTCACAACTTACATGTAAGTCTTTTATCCATTTGAGTTCATTCTTTTGTATGGATAAAGTTGGTGGTCTAGTTTCATCTTTTTGCATGTACCTGTCCAGGTTTCCCAACACCATTTATTAAAGAGATTATCTTTACTGCATTATATGCTCTTGCCTCCTTTGTAAAATATTAATTGAGCTTAATGTCTTGGGTCAATTTCTGGGTTCTCTGTTCTGTTCCATTGATCTATATGCTTGTTATTGGGAATGCAGACTGGTGCATCCACTATGGGGAAAAAAACAGTGTGGAACTGCCATTTGTCCCAATGATCCTATTTCTAAGAATATATCCTAAGAATCCCAATACACCAGTCAGAGAGAATACATGCACACCTATGTTCATGGCAGCATT
>NW_006298958.1:85241-87663 GCF_000327345.1 Myotis davidii | reverse complement strand
TTGACTGTTTGACCATTCAACCAGTAGCTATGATGTGCACTGACCACCAGGGGGCAGATGCTCAACACACAGGCATGGAAACATGGAACAGACTGATGAATCTCAGAAAGAAGGGGGGGCAGTAGGAGATTAACCAAAGAACTTACATGCATATATGCATAACCTATGGACACAGACAATAGTGCGGTGAAGGCCTCAGGGGTATGGGATGAACGGGGTGAAAGGGGGACATGTGTAATACTTTGAACAATAAAGATACATATTAAAAATTCAAACAATAAGCTCATTTTACCTTTAAAAACTTTAAGAATACATTATGAAAGATAAATTAAGGAAGAGTATTCTTTTTTTACTTGTCTGAAGTACATCTCAACAACTTCAGTCTTATTGACTGAAATTTTAAAGATTCAGTAGCTGACAAATATTTGTGGAAAATCAAGCTTACCTGATCTCTCTCAACATGAAATAAAATGGAGGAGGCTGCTAGAGAATATATTGAAACATCAGATGACAATAAATAAGTTATAAATTAAAAAATAAATAAAAGTGGATCTAGTCCTTTCCTGAAAATTCAAAGTAAAAAGGTGATCATTAGGCACAAACTTTCATTTATAAGGTGAATAAGTCCTGGTAATGTAATGTGTAATATTGTGACTATAGATAATAATACTGTGTTGTATGTTTGGAAGTTACTAAGAGAGTAGATCTTAAAAGTTCTCATAACAAGGAAAGATATTTATAACTATGTGTGGTGATAGATGATAACTAAATATATTGAGGTAATCATTTTGTGACATATACATATATAAATTATCATTTTGTACACCTAAAACTAAGACAATGTTATATGTCAATTATATTTCTATTAAAATAAACAAAATATTTTCTTGCCAGTCTTGAAGTAACCAACTAAGTTAATTTCCTATAAAGGTATTCATATGGCAAGACCTGAGTATGCTTCTGGAAGCTGAAAGCAATCCTGAGCCAACATCCAGCAAAAATCAGCAGTGATTTTAGTCCTACAGATGCAAGGGAGTGAGTTTTGCCAGCAAGCAAGGACCTTAGAAGAGGGATCCCAAGTCTCAGGTAAGATTACAACTCTGACTTGATTTTATTTTGATAATACTGTTAGCAGAGGATGCATCTAATTTGTACCCAGATTCTTGACCCATAGAAATTGTGAGATAATACCAGTAAATGTTGTCTTAAGCTGCCAAGTGTGTGCTAACTTATTTAAGAACAGACAGTGAATACAATATCCTTCTGATCCTTTCTGAATCACACCATAAAGTCTTTCTTCTGTGTACCTGTGTTCCCTACCTTCTCCATGATTATTAATAACTAAAGGCCCAGTGCATGAAAATTTATGCAGTGGAGGGGGGATCTCTCAGCCCAGCCTGCCCCCTCTCACAGTCCAGGAGCTCTCAGGGGAGGGAGGTGACCCATCAATCAGGGGAAGGTGTTGTCCCCATCACACGTCTGCTGCTGCCACTGCCAGCAGCGCAAGCCTCGGCCAGCCCTGGTCACCTGAGCCTCGGGTGGCCCTTGGCAGCTGGGCAGCCACCATCCGAGGCTTGCCTGCACCTTGGGCCAGCCCTGGGAGGCTGGGGGTGCTGAGGGGATTGGGGGACTTCAGAGGCAGGCGCACTGGTGGGGCTGAGGGGACTAGGTACTGCCCTCTTGTGGCTGTGGGTGCTGCCATCTTTGAGGACGGGGGAAGTCAATTAGCATATTCCCTCCTTATTGGCTGTGGGTGACACCATCTTTGAGGGCAGGGCAGTCAATTAGAATATTCCCTCCTTATTGGCTGTGGGCACTACCATCTTTGAGGGCAGGGCAGTCAATTAGCATATTCCCTCCTTACTGGCTGTGGGCACCACCATATTTGTGATGGTGTGAGGGTCAATTAGCATATTTCCTCTTTACTAGATGGGATGTGTCATAACTATTGCAGTTGCCTGGGCAATTATAGATTTTTTTATTTTTTTATATATATTTTTTATTGATTAAGATATTACATATGTGTCCTTGTCCCCACGTTACCCTCTACCCCCCCCCGCTCTTGCCCTCCCCCCCGTTGTCCGTGTCCATTGGTTAGGCCTATATGCCTGCATGTAAGTCCTGTAGTTGATCTTTCCCCCTTACCCCCCCCCTCCCCTACCTTCCCTCCGGGGATCGATAGTCTGATCACTATTTCTCTGTCTTTGGATCCGTTCCTGTTCGTCAGTCTATGTTGTTTTCTATATTTCACAAAAGAGTGAGATCATGTGGTATTTATCTTTCTCTGACTGGCTTATTTCACTTAGCATAATGCTCTCCAGTTCCATCCATGCTGTTGCAAAAGGCAAGAGTTCCTTTTTTTTAACTGCAGCATAGTATTCCATTGTGTATATGTACCACAGTTTTCTAATCCACTCATATC
>NW_006298958.1:80119-83062 GCF_000327345.1 Myotis davidii | reverse complement strand
TACCTCTGCGCTTCTCTTCTGCAGCTTCTCTGGCTCTCAGTGTGCTTTTCTTTCCTTCTAGTTGTAGAATTTACAGTCAGCCAGGCTTCCTGTGGTTCTGGATGATGTCCGTATTGTTTTTCTGAGGTATTAATCAATTGTTGTGAGCGGCATCAATTTCCCGGTGTTTATCTCTGCCGCCATCTTAGTTTCTCTATAGATTTTTTTTAAATCTCATTTTGCCAGAAAGCCTCACTCAAACATAAAGAAAATAATGATTCTGATAAGCAAGAAATCACAAAATCATGAGTTTTTATAGCCAGAGAAATCTTATAAATGTTACATCAATAGTCTAATATGAATATTGATCAGGCTTAGCCTAAATATTGATGTCATATGGCAGGCTATCAACCCTTTTGCAACCCGCCTCATTAAAATTATTTCCCAGATCACTGTATGCTGTTTCTATTCTCATTCTCATTCTTTCACTCCACTTCACTGACCTTTAGATCATCTTTTAAAAAACATTCCAGTCTTTTAAGGGAGAGGTTAAGATGGAAACTGAAGTGAGCTCTGAGAGATTAAAAACATCATGCTATCTATAGCTTCATCATGGATGTACAGGCTACACTTCTTCACAGTTCAGTGGCTCTTTCACACCAGAGTAAAACCATGGAGCTATGAAAGCACAAGCTAATTAGATCCTGATGAAACAAAATCAGAGTACACCTAGCAACATTTCTAAGGGAGCCATTTGATTAATTTTTTTATATTTTCAAAATTGGAAGTAGGTAATACCAAATAAAGTAAACAAACAACTCTTAGAGTGCAAAATGAAAGAACCTTATTTCTTTAAAGATGCAAAAGCAAGAAAATACAATATAAACATATCCACATTTAAAAATAGTTGTTTGTGGGGGGAGGTTGGGGGTTAATGGAGGGATGAGGACACATTTGTAATACCTTAACCAATAAAGAAATTAAAAAGAAAATAGTTGTTTGTGTGTTAGTGTCATTTAAAAATAATAAAAAAAAAACACAAAACATTTTCAATAGCCCAGCCAGCGTGGCTCAGTGGTTGAGTGTCGACCTACAAACCAGGAGGTCACGGTTCAATTCCCAGTCAGGGCACATAGCCATGTTGCAGGCTTGGTCCCTGGTGGGGGGCATGCAGGAGGCAGCCCATCAGTGATACACTCTCATAATTGATGAGAGTATCTCTCTCTCCCTCTCCCTTCCTCTCTGAAATAAATAAAAATATATTAAAAAACATTTTCAGTTCATAGCTACACAATTTATCATAGCGAAGATCTGGAAACAGCCTAAGTGCCCATCAGCAGATGAATGGATTAGAAAACTGTGGTACATCTACACAATGGAATACTATGCTGCTGTAAAAAAGAAGGAATTCTTACCATTTGCAACAGCATGGATGGAACTGAAGAGCATTATGCTAAGTGAAATAAGCCAGTCAATGAAAGAAAAATACCACATGATCTCACTCATTTATGGATAATAAAGACCATTATAAACTGATCAACAAAAATAGATACAGAGGCAGAGCAGCAACTCACAGACTGTCAAACTACAGCAGGAAGGCTGGGGAGGGTTGGGGAGCGGGAAGGGGGGGGGGACGAGATCAACCAAAGGACTTGTATGCATGCATATAAGCATAACCAATGGACATAAGACACTGGGGATCAGGGAATGCCAGGGGAATGTCAAAGCGGGGAAAAGAAGGAGATATATGTAATACTCTTTGTAATACTTTAAGCAATAAAAAAAGTGGAAAAAAACCATTTTCAATATAAAAATGATTTATAAGTCGTTTTATAGATTTTAAAAATAAGTGCCTACTGTACACCTGAAAACAATACAAAATAGCACTGAAAGTAAAGTGTAATTGAAAAATTAAAAATACATAAAAATTTTAAAACCTAAATAATAAATACAACTATAGTATAAATTGCTGAGTCTTCCTGGAAATAAGGATGGGGTAATTGCAGCCAAGAATTCAGTTAGTTACATAAACCCAAGCTTTGTAGTCTACTACTTTAATTGATAAGAATCAATCAGGTTGGTAGAAAGCATCCACATAAATTATTCCATGTCATAAGATAACCTTTCTCATAAATAGCTCATTTTATACTAAAATTTGTTCTTCTTGAAGGGTTCAAAATATTTTGGCTCTGGACATATCTAGTTTAAAATAAATAATCTTTATTTAGCATGCTTTCACTTTATCTTTTAATAATTAGAGAATTTAGTTTTCATCTGGAAAAAAATCAGTGCCACTTGATTAATTTCTGAGCAATGTTTGGATAGGCTCAGAAACAGATAATTCCTATTGTGCCATCTTCATGGGGTACCACAGTCCCATAGAAAGTCCCAAGAGATCATTCTTTGCCAAGGAAAAGCTTAGTTGCTCTTTTACAATACATAGGATTGCCCACACTAGTAGGGTCTATAAACAGCTTTGGCATACTCCTTAAACTCTATGAGGTACATTGGCAAATACAGTTTAGGTTGGTGGCACAGACATTGGGGCCAGGCTTAGGTTTGAGTTGTGGCTCTGGTGCTAATTAGGTAAGTAATCTTGGGCTAAGTTCCTAAACCTCTGCAAGTCTCAGTTTCCCTCAGCAGAAAAAAAGAGTGATTTAATATTACTTACCTCATACAACATTTGAAAAGATTATATAAGCTCATGTACATAAAGCAGGTAACAAGTCCCTATTACAAATTAAGTACTCAATAACTAATAGTTATTATTATTATACTAGAGGCCCGGTGCACAAAAATTTGTGCCGTTGCGGGGGAGAGGGGGTCACTCAGCCTGGCCTGTGCCCTCTTGCAGTCTGGGGCCCCTTGGGAGAAAATGAACTGCTGGCTTAGGCCTGCTCCCCAGGGGACTGGGCCTAAGCTGGCAGTCAGACATCCCTCTGGCAGCCCGGCAGCCCTCGGGGG
>NW_006298958.1:76225-77576 GCF_000327345.1 Myotis davidii | reverse complement strand
TTTCACAATTTACTCTTGATAAGGTTCATGCTTGAAAATGATTGTTCGCATAAATATGTAGACCCGAATAAGGAAAGAACAACAAATGCTAGTTTTTTTCAGTTGATTCTATGAGTCAGGAGTACTATTCCAGGTCTTTCAAAGCAGACCACTTGTACTGTTCACATTTGTTTTTCTCTAATATTTCTATATCAGCACAGAGATGTTCATATTTCGAGCTCCACAGTTCTTTGTTTTTTAAATCCAGCAATTGCATTTCAAAGTTGCCAATGTCAATATTAAAGGGAGAAAAATTTAATTCTGTTACAGTAGCATTGAGAGGTATTTTTTAACAAAGGCTAACGTCGCTTTGCTGTTTCCGAATTCCTGAAACCTGTTGAGAAAAGCTTCCCTCATATTTAAAAGTGTTTTGAAATAGCAAATGTCAATATCAGAATTATTTTCTTGGCGATGTTTCAACAGGCTTGGAAAGTGAATCAAAGTTTCTCTTTCAAAATCTTGAGCAAAAAGAGATAATTTGTTTCAAATGAAATAATTTCTTCTAACATCGAAAAAACTGTGTTTCCTTTCCCCTGTAGTTTATGATTAAGCTGATTTAGATGAGATGTAACGTCTACCATGAAATAAAATTTTTGGATCCACTGATCGTTTGTTACTTCTGGATAGTGAACACGCTTCTCAAGGAGAAATGCTTTAATTTCTGTTAATAAGGAAGCAAAACGTTTCAAAACATTTCCTTTGGATAACCAACATACCTTGTTATGCAGCAGAAGATCTGCGTACTCACTCTCCATTGCAACTAAAAATTCTTTAAATTGGCGATGATTAAAAGTTTTAGCTATAATGGAGTTCATAATCTTAATCACCAATTCCATAACTTTGCAAATTTCTTCTGGAAATGTCTGAACATAAAGTGCTTCTTGATGAATGATGCAATGGTAAGTAAGTATCTCATGATTAATTTTTTCTTTCAAAATAGCAACAAACCCGTTTCTTGCGCCGGTCATACTTTTCCACCCGTCTGTTGAAATTGAGACAATTTTATCGAGTGGAATATGGTGTTTTTCAATGCACTCAATTACAGCATTTGCTATATCCTCTCCATGTGTTTGACCTTTGAGTGGCAATAATCCTAAAAGTTCTTCTTTAGGACCTGTAGATGAAATAAATCATACAAAAAGTGAAACTTGTGCTGTATCATTTATGTCACAAGACTCGTCAGATGCTATTGATAAAGCTGAAACCAATTTAAGATCTTCTACTTGCTGGTTGGTTATATTCAAAGACATTTTGACTGGTCTATCTCTCACTGTTTTAGCATACAATGGTAACTCTTTAATCTTTTTTAAAT
>NW_006298958.1:73652-75823 GCF_000327345.1 Myotis davidii | reverse complement strand
TGGAAAAATACAGGTAACTTTATGCTTCGAGTACATACTTTTGTCACTCGCACGTGATTTGCAGACGCAACTAGCACTAACCACTGCACAATTAGACTGCTGACTGACTGGCTCACTCAACTTGTGCATGAATCACGCGTATCCGCGGCCCACCTGCGCCGTGTCTCTCGTTGCCTGGCTGACCCACACCCCCCCTTCTTCTTACCCCACTTCTTCAAAATAAACTCACCCAGGACTAAAACCAACTTCTGCGCATGGGCCACAAAGTTTCAATTGCACTGTACATGTGCACCCACATGTGGTATTTTGTGGACGAGCCACACTCAAGGGGTCAAAGAGCCGCATGTGGCTCGTGAGCTGCGGCTTGCCGACCACTCTTCTAAGCTATGTATTCTTGGGCAACCTTTAAGCTTCCTTTTTCTCACTTGAAAAGGAGGAGTTACAAGAGAACCTACTTTTTATGAGCTTTTTGAGAGGATAAAATTAGATGATTCAAGTTAAATTACTCAGCGTGGTGTTTAAAGGAGAATAAACGTTCAATGAATGTCCCCCTCAAGAAAAGGGGAGATGGTTTTCAAGATGGCAGCAGAGTAGGTGGATCTTTCTTGCATCTCCTCTGAGAACCAAAACGCAAATAAAAATAAATTCGGGAGCATTCACTGTGAATTACCAACTGAAGACTAGCAGAAGAGGAGACTTTTAACAAGGAAGGGCAGATACTACCACTAGATTGAACTTGGGAAGGCCACAACAAAGGGTGGTACAAAGGGTGAAGTAGCATGAGAGGCTGGCTCAGCTCCCACAGGCAGCAGGCCCAGGGTGAGGAGGGATATCTTGGTGGGGGCAGGGGACGGGGGAGGATTCCAGGAGAGGAGTGAGGCCCAGACCCAGGGTTCTTCAGTCCAAAGCACCAGAGCAGAGAACAGTGACCCACATAACATACAGCCATGAAAGGCAGCAGGGCTTCTATCCACCAGGGAGAGAAGGAGACTGTTAGAGACAAAGCTACTTTATTTAATGATTGATTTCAAAGAGGAAGGAAGTGGGAGAAAGAAATAGAAACATCAATGATGAGAGAGAATCATTTTGGCTGCTTCCTGCATGCCCCCTACTAGGGATTGAGCCCTCAACCCAGGCATGTGCCCTTGGTCTAAGCAAGTGGAATGTCCACTGTGAAGTGGCGTAAAGGTCAGTTCCCAGGGGAGGGCGTATCAATTCAATTCTTTGACCAGAGCTAACAATATCACTTTCTGAAACTAAATTCTTTATTTTTTGTGCATTTTTAACATTAAGAAATATTTCATCACAACTGAAACTTAGGAAGGAAAAGATAATGGATCCCTATGTACCTGCAACCCAGCTTAGTCATATCTTAACATTTTATTATATTTGCTTTAGATCTTAAAAATAATAATTTAGTGAAGACCCCTGTGTTACCATTCTCGAATTCTAGTCTCTTTGTTTTTGTAGATTTATTCCTATTTTATTCCTTTATGTTACTTTGGTGGAGTTTGGAAAGAAGAAGAGACAAATAGATTTGATTAACCCAATCATGATTATCTACATGTCCAGCATATTTATAAACTTAATACCAAACACAGACAAGGATTATACAAGAAAATTATATGTCAATCCTACTTATGAACATAAATGAAAAATTAGAGAAATAAATAGTGAACTCAATCCAGCATTGTATAAAATAATACATCAAGACCAGTAGGCTTTATCCCAGAAATACAAAGATGACTGAATATATGGCGATATACTGATATATTCTATAGCTGTTGGAAGTAGTTTGCCTATATGTCCCTTACATTAACAATGTTAATTATCCATATGATAGACAACTTTTAAAGAATAAATATCATATAGAAAAAACACAATTCAGAAAAGATATTCAATAAAATTTAACACTCATTCAAGATTTTGAAACTCTTAGTTAACTAGAAATATAAAGGATCTTCTCTAAATTGACAAAGGGTATTTCTCCCACCATAAAAAAAATCTATTTCAAGCATTTTACTGAACCATTAGACTTTTAGTAGTGTTCTCCTTAAAGGCAGGAATATGCCAAGGATGCCCACTTACCCACCTACTATTTGACATTGTACTGGAAGTAATAGCCAATACAATAAGATAAAAATATAAACAAAAGTTATTAGAATTAAAAA
>NW_006298958.1:70286-71995 GCF_000327345.1 Myotis davidii | reverse complement strand
TGTCCCTCCCCAGGACCCGCAGGGTGTGCTGCATGCTCCAGCCCCTCGGCCTCCCGTCCCACCCCTGACCCCAATCCGAGTGGGCTGGGAGGGGGTGGCAGTGGTGCGAGCTCTGCGTGGCCTTCTCTCTCGCACACAGTCAGGGAGCACTCGCTCCCCCCTCTCCTAACCCCTAGTAATTGTTTTCCCATTCCACTCAACCAGGCCGGGCAGGGGAGGGGCAGTCTAGGGGCAGTCCTCTGCTCCACCCTTCACTGCAGCCCCATGGGACTTGCAGGGGCCCCGGGGTGCTCAGGACCCCTCCTGCCACCACCTCCCAGTGCTTCCATGTTTCCAAAAGCGCCTTCCTGTCTCCTTCGTCTGTCCCTGCATCTGGGGCTGGGGTAGGCGAGGCTGTGGGGACTGCTCTTGTGACGGCTGAGGAAATCTGAGGCTCAGAAATTACACGACTGACCTAAACCGACCTAAGGTGGCAGGCGGTGGTGCACCCAGCACCCTTCTCTCTCCCCCACCCTGTACTCAGCCTCTCGTGCTCCATCAGGCCCCTCAGACCTGAGTGGGGCAGGTCCTGAGTGAGGGGTACAGACCCAGAGTTTCTGAGGATAGGAGGAGAGGTTTTGGAGGCCCACAGGTGCGTGTGTGTGTGAATGTGGAGAAGTTTTGCTTTAAAATAAATGAAGATGAGAAAGGCAGTGGAACAGGGGAGCATGCTGGCGGGCTGCTGCCCTTCCCTCCCTCCCCACCCCATCCCACGGCAGGGCTCCCAGCTCCCATCCCCTGTACATACTTTTTAAAACATTTTTTTAGCTAATGAAATATTGAAGTATAAGATTCCTTTTATTTTTCAAACCAATGGGACTGTGTCTGAGGTCCCCTTTGGTCCCTGGGGGCCATGGAAAGTAGGATGGGATGAGGGGTGCAGGAGTAGGCTGAATGTGTGCGTGCATGTAGAGTATGGGTGCACGTTTCCAAGGCGGGACCCCAGGCCCAGCCATCGCCTGGGCTACATTTGAAGGATATCCCTGGCCTTGGCCTGTTGGCAGAGCCCAGCTCCTGGGGACAGGGCAGGACCCTCTGCATTTGTTAGCAGTTGTTTGCTGAATTGTCTCTAACCATTCCTCTCTCTAGCCTCATCCAGTGTGAGTGATTTTTTTTTTTTGAGTTTTACATGTGAACCAGAGGGCTCTTTTTTTCTTTTTTGCTCCCCATCCCCCTGTGCTGCTGGGTGTCATTTGACATTTTTTGTCTAGCCTTTTCCTCACCTTTCGCCTCACCTCTCTTCTCACTTCTGGTCTCCTCCCGAGTCTGACAGCCCATGGCTTCCAGAGGCAGGAGCTTGCTAGAGGTGGGTGGGGCTATCCGAATGGACCCTTGGAATCTGACTTGGAGGCCCCATGCCTCACCCTGTAGCCCCCACCAGCCTGTGGGAAGGGAGTCCCTCCAGCATCTGTTTGTGGAGTTGGAGGTGTCCGGTCTGGCTGTGATCCTGGCACTCCTCTTTCTGGCCCAAGTGTGTGTGTGTGGGGTGGAGGCAAGTGTATGAGGGGGGAGTTGACACCCCCAGCTAAAGCACAAGCACCTTAGTCACACCTCCCCTGCCCCTCATCCTGGCCTTGACACTCTACCCCAGCGTCATCCCAAAGCACAATATCCCAGTCACTTGGTGGGCTCCTGGGGCCACAGAGGGGTGGGCTGGGGTTCCAGCCCAA
>NW_006298958.1:68178-69957 GCF_000327345.1 Myotis davidii | reverse complement strand
AGGAATATAACCTAAGAAACCAGAAACACCAATCAGAAAGAAAGAATGTGCCCCTATGTTCATAGCAGCACAATTTACAATAGCTAAGATCTGGAAACAGCTCAAGTGCCCATCAGTAGATGAGAGGATAAAAATGTGTGATTAGCCCTAACCAGATTGGCTCAGTGGATAGAGCGTTGGCCTGTGGACTGAGGAGACCCAGGTTCGATTCCGGTCAAGGGCATGTACCTTGGTTGCGGGCACATACCTAGTAGCGGGTGTGCAAGAGGCAGCTGATCAATGTTTCTCTCTCATCAAAGTTTCTAACTATCTCTCCCTTCCCCTCTGTAAACAAAAAAAAAAAAAAAAAAAAAAAAGTGAAGACAGCAGTAGTTTGTAGATTATATCATTTTCCAGATAAAAAATAATCTACAGATAAACTAATTAAAAAGCAATAAGAAAGTTAAATAAGTTTGCTAAGTAGAAAGTCAACCCCCCAAATCAGTACGCTGTAGAGGATATAAAGTTTTTTGATTTATTTTTTATTGAATTTATTGGGGTCACATTGAATAATAAAATTATATAGGTTTCAAGTGTACAATTCTATAATACACCATCTGTATATTGTATCATGTGGTTACCATTCCAGGTCAACTCTCCTTTCATCACCATTTATTCCCCTTTACCTTCTTCTATCTCCCCCCACACCCCTTCCCTCTGGCAATCACCATACTGTTGTTTATGTCCATGTATGTTAATTTGTCCAAATTTTCCACACCTTTAATACTTATTTTGGGTTTTGTTCTATCAGCATTAAAATGTCCCACTATGATTGTGAATTTGTTGATTTCTCCTTGTAATTTGGACAACTATTGTTTTATATTAGTTGATATTATGAAGTGGATACAAGTTCATGTTTGTTACAGCTCAGTGGTAGCTGATAAAAGATTATTAAGTCACTTCCTTTTAATTTATATTAATAATTTTCACCATGAATTATCTTTTGTCTGATATTAATATTGCCATATCTTTACCTAGTGTATCTTTTTCTATCCCTTTATTGTTAGCTTTTCTGTGTGGTGATGTTTTAGATGTGTCTTTTGTAATCCACATGACTCCTGGTTTTGTTTTCATATCCAATATGAGTTGTTTAATAGACACCTATGATTAATTTACATTTATATTTAATTATAAATGTTTCAGGACTTGTTTTTATAATATTATCTTGTATTTCATTTGTGCCATTGTTTGTTTACTTCTTTATCCCTCCTTTTCCATTTTAAGCTGATTTGATTTTTCCCCCTATGACTTCGAAAATTATGCATGTGATTTATATTCTTTCAGTGGTTACATTTATAATTTCTTTTGCATAACTAAACCATTTTATTTATTTATTTTATTATTTATTATTTTATTTTATTGCTTAACGTATTACAAAGAGTATTACATATATCTCCTTTCTTTCCCCCTTGACCATCTCCCAGCTTCCCCTACCCCCAGTGTCTTGTGTCATTCGGTTATGCTTATATGTATGCATACAAATTCTTCAGTTGATCTCTTACCCACCCCTCAACCCTCCCTGGGCTTCCCACTGTAGTTTGACAGTCTGTTCAATGCTCCTCTGCCTCTGTATCTATTTTTGTTCATCAGTTTATAATGGTCTTAATTAGCCATAAGTGAGTGAGATCATGTGGTATTTTTCTCTCATTGACTGGCTTATTTCACTTAGCAGAATGCTCTCAGTTCCATCCCATGCCGTTGCAAATGGTAAGAGTTCATTCTTTTGTACAGCATTCAATA
>NW_006298958.1:60333-67640 GCF_000327345.1 Myotis davidii | reverse complement strand
AGGAAAATGCATTTTTGATTGGATTGTTTGTCTTCCTTTTGTTAAGTTGTATGAGTTTCCTGTAAATGTTGGAGATTAAACTCTTATCGATGATAACATTGGCAAATATGTTCTCATGCAGTGGGTTTTCTTGTTGTTTTGTTGATAGTTTCTTTGGTGTGAAAAAGCTTTTTATTTTGATGTAGTCACATTTGTTTATTTTCTTTTCAGTTTACAGTGCCCTACGAGCTCTATTGGTGAAGAAATTGTTTCGGCATATGTCTGAGATTTTGCTGCCTATGGATTCCTCTAGTATTTTTATGGTTTCCCGTCTTATGTTTAAGTCCTTTATCCATTTTGAGTTTATCTTTGTGTATGGTGTAAATTGGTGATCTAGTTTCATTTTTCTGCATGTATCTGTCTAATTTTCCTGACACCATTTATTGAAGAGACTGTCTTGACTCCATTGTATGTTCTTGCCTCCTTTGTCAAATATTAATTGAGCATAGTGGTTTGGGTCAATTTCTGGGTTCTCTATTCTATTCCATTGATCTATATGTCTGTTCTTGTGCCAGTACCAGGCAGTTTTGAGAACAGTGGCTTTGTAATACAGCTTGATATCTGGTATTGAGATCCCTTACTTTGTTCTTCTTTCTCAGGATTGTAAAGCCTTTATTTTATGACTGAATTTAATGACCTGACTCTAGTCTGAATTACCCACTTAAGCTAGAGTGGTTTAATGGACATGCAAATTTGATCATGTTACTCTCCTGATTAAAACCATTCACTGGCTATATAATCAATTACTAACTTCTTAGAGGCCTTTTCACCATTAGTTCACTTGCTCACCCAGACTCATCTCTTATTACTCTGCGATACACTCCCTAAACTCCTGAACCTGGAAAAGTTTTATGCCTTTTTTTTAGCATGCCATTTCATTTATATGGCATTCTCTTCCACTGGAAAATTAACTTTATTTAAATAACTCTGCTCAAACATCATCTTACATTGAAACCTGAAATATAATATGAATCTTGAAACAAAGTAAAGCTAACTTCTTGGGCAGGCATAGTCTTTGTCTTCATCAGACTTATCATTAGTCCAGGGTAGTGGTCGGCAATCTGCGGCTCGGCAAACTGTGGCTCGAGATCCACATATGGCTCTTTGGCCCCTTGAGTGTGGCTCTTTCACAAAATACCGACTTCTGCGCATGGGCCATGAAGTTTCAATTGCACTGTACGTGGGCGCCCGCACATGGTATTTTGTGGGAGAGCCACACTCAAGGGGCCAAAGAGCCGCATGTGGCTCGCGAGCCGCAGTTTGTCGACCACGGGTCCAGGGTGTGCCTACATAAGGAGTTCATAATTATTTGCCTGTGCTGTCTGACAGGTTTGAGAAAGCAGCAATGAATATAAAATTGCAATTGCATTATTGTCTCCATGGTTTCAAGTAACATTTACACTTGGAAATGCAGTTTCCGAAATAACTAAACATATTTCAACATCATTTTGTTTGATGACAGTGGTGTCAAAAGAATATAACCCTGTTGCCCTAGCTGGTTTAGCTCAGTGGGTAGAGCATTGGCCTTCGGACCAAAGGGTCCTGGGTTTGATTCTGGTCAAGGGCACATACATATCTTGGTTTCAGGCCTTCTCTCACATTGATGTTTCTCTCTTTCTTTCTCTCTCTCTTTCATGCTCCCTAAAAATCAATGGAGAAAAAAATCCTCAGGTGAGAATTAACAAAAACAAACAAAAAAAGAATATATCCGTGTCTTTAAACATGAACTGTATATACATTTACATTTTACTATCTCTCATCTAATCTAGCTGTTTTTAAATAATTAAGGACGCTGCAGAAAACAAAGGGAAGAGCTAGAGATGCAAATTAGCACAGTAAAGCTGTATGTAAAACCGTCCCAAAAGCAACAGACCAGACTGCAAGGGTCCTCAAACTAGGGCCCGCGGGCCACATGCAGATACAAATATTGTATTGTTCCCGTTTTGTTTTTTTACTTCAAAATAAGATATGTGCAGTGTGCATAGGAATTTGTTCATAGTTTTATTTTAAACTATAGTCCGGCCGTCCAATGGTCTGAGGGACAGTGAACTGGCCCCGTGTTTAAAAAGTTTGATGACCCCTGGACCAGAGGATAACCACTACTAGGTTGGCCCAATCAGTCAACTAAAAGCGCTTAAAATACGAAGAGGCCATGACTAGGATGAAGCCCCTTCCCTGGGGAAATGAATATTTGTAGTTTAATCTACCCCAAGTGTTAGTGCACAGGAGAGTGAAGATAAGAATATGCAAAGGGAAAACGCAGAGTGGAGTGTGGTACTGAGTTGGAGGTGATAAGAGGCGAGTGAAATGATGGACAAGATAAGTTTGCTAGATTTAGCAAATTTAATATTTGAGATATATCTATATTTAAAAATGGAACAAAATAGATCCAGAAACACAGAAGCATGAAACAGACGGACGAATTTCAGAGAGAAAGCAGGAGTGGGGTTGGTGGGTAGGGAGAGATTAACCAGAGAATTTATATGCATATATGCATAGCCTAAGGTGTGGTGAAGGCTGGGAGAGGCGGGTGCGTGTGGAGGCGATCAATGGGAAAAAACAAAACAAAACAAAAAACGAAGGGGATATCTGTAATGCTTTCAACGATAAAGATAAGTTAAAAAATAAAATTAAAAATTGAAAAAAATGATACATTATCTATCTGAAATTCAAATTTAACTGCGCATCCTGTATTTTATCTGGCAAATCTAGGAAAAGAGAAAAAGACAGTATTACTCTGATGTTCCCGGTTGTGTAAGAAAAACTTGCAAAGGCCGGCCCTACTGGAAAAAAAGCCGTTGCACTAAGGTACCTGAATCTTAAGAGAAGCTATTTCCGGTCTTGGGCCCTGGGAAAACGAGGGGGGAGGGGAAGAAAGGACTAAGGCCTCTAAGTTCAGTCCTCCAGTGTCCCACAATCCTCTGCTCTCGCTTCCTCTTTCCTCGCTCAAGATGGCGCTGCTCGCGATACATTCCTGGCGCTGGGCTGCCGCGGCGGCTGCTTTCGAAAAGCGTTTGCACTTCGCGATTCTGATCCGGCCTCTAGTCTCTGTGCGCGGATCAGGTTCGCAACGGGGGTCACGTCAGCTCGGCGTCCCAGGAACTGCTCGAATTTCCCAGGTAAGATGCCTTTCACATGGAAGAGTAGGGTTCTGAAGGGCAAGGGGGGAAACGTTGCCCTCTTAACCTCGGATCAGAAAAGGAGCCAAGACGAAAGGTTGTCAGGGCTATCTCGGAGTAGCAGTAAGTGAAGTAAATTAGGGTTAGTAATTTGAGAAAGGGGTGAAGGAAACCTTTGCGGTACAGCAAATGGGAATGGGACCGGCGGTTCTGGACAGAGGTCATCCGGAACACCAGTAACTCGTAGGATTTACAGTGTTCTCTTAGTTTAAGAGATGGGGTGGACACCATTCCCATACTGCTTACCCTGGTAAATGCAAGGAAAACTGACTACTTTCCAAAGTTAGTAATGAAATTTGGGACCAATTTGCCAATGGTTCTGATTTTACTCGGAAGTAGCATTTGGAGAGTACTCAAGAAGATGGCAAACTAGGTATAAACAAGCGGCAAATTGGGTTGGCACCAGTTATCCCCCTTGCTGACAGGGCTCCTTGATAAGCCAAAACCGTAATTATCTTTTTCTCCAAAACATAGGCCGTCCTAAATTTATATGTAAGCATGATTGTCCTTTGAACCGAAAATAGTGCTCTTCTGTGTACACAGGTCGCTTTGGAAGCTATAAGGCTACTTATCTTTAACTACTGAATGTAGTTATGATTATAGTGCCTATTAATATTTGTGCCCATTATTATCTGTTAAGAACAGGGTTTTAAAATTTTTTATTTGCATTTGCTTTCCTTCAGTGTACCTTTTTATTTCTTACATATCAACCATTTAATTGCCACCACTTGTTCATCAGTATTACTAAAGTGTTATCAGCTTTGTATGAGAAATAACCTTTTAAATTTTGATTCTTCATCAACAAATATTTAATATCTACTATGTACATAGATAGCACTATGTTACATAATGGGGTACCAAGAGAAACATCTTAATGCCTTCAAGATTGGTCAATTTCATTAAGGAGATTGGATCTATGCATTACAAGAGTCACTAAACACAATGTAGTAGTTGTAGTTGCTGTAGACATCCAGAGGAAATAGTGATAATGAAGGGCCAAATTATAAAATGGATCTCATACTGGTGATAGAACTGGGAGAACATTCCAAGCAGGGACAATAGGTAATGATGCTAGGCATGTGGAATGAATTCATTCATTCAATAATTAATGAACAGAACAAAATATAGGCCCTGTCCTTAAAGTTTAAAAGTCTAGTAGTGGAAATGGATTAAGTAAACAGGCAATTATAATACAATAGTGCAATGATGGAAAAGGTCCAAAGTACTGGAAGATATACATGAGGGGCATCAAGTCTAATCTTGAGGTGGAGAAAATTGCCTTCAGTGATGGATACAAAAGCAAAGACCTGAAACATTAGGAGAAGTTAGCCAGTTAAAGAGGGAATAGCATGTGCAAAGGCCCAAATGTAAAAGAGAACATGGTCCTTATGCAGAACTGTATATGGTTTACACTAGTGACTAGTGAGTTCAAGATAGGAAGTGGCAGATTAGGCTAGAGAAGCAAATCCAGATCGTTTTCTTAAGGTTTTAGTAATACTTTATTGTTGAAAGTTTGTAACATGATCTCCTGGGAACCATTCTTGTTCTGTAGTCCTCTAATAAGCCAAATAAAATTAAGATAAAATTTGTAGGACTTTGTCCGCCTGGAAGAATGAAGGGGAAAAGAAGTCATTAGGTATTTCAGAGGAGGTGATGGCAATAAAATGTTAGCGTTTTCTTTTTATGAACACTATCCCCACAACTTTCTTACTCCACTGTCCTCTACACTCACTCTACCATTTCCTTTGATTACAATGTCTGTGATGTGAAAAACAAGGGAAAGCTGTTTCCTTTGCCTTCTTCTCAGAGGCATGCAACTCTTGCCACCTTTTTTTTTAAAAAAAGCATTTAACAGGGAGATAAAGGAACTATTATAAAGCTTTTAAAGTAGAACCTGATATAATATGAGGCACATTCAAATTACTTAGTGACTTGTGATTTAAGATTACAAAGTAAATATTGAATGCAATCTTTTAGGACAATCATTAGTATATAGCATAATATTTTAGAGCTGGAAAGAAACCGTATTGGTGTGCTACAAAATGTTAGTGGGTTGGATCACCACTTTTTTAAAGGTGAAATTTAGTAGAATAGGAAAGGAAGTATTGCTGTGTACATATTAAAGGACATATTGCTTTATGTACTTTTATATGTTTATACACATACACATTCCCACATGTATATGATTACTGGGATGCATTGTAAATGTGTTTTTTCACACTAGAGCCTGTGTATAATATGGTAGTAATTAGCTTCATGTGTCTGTTTAAATTAAATTAAGTTAAAAACTTAATTTCTCAATTGCCACATTCTAAAGTCTGAATAGCCACATGGATATGGAACATTTCCATCATTGCCGAAAGTTCTGTTGAACAGTGCTGCTATGGAGAGAATACCATATCCGGCCCTTCTAATTCTGCAGATGAGGAAACTTAAGTCCTAATAATTGACAGCCTTTAAGGCCATTCATTCATTTATTGTCTTCTGTGGGTCAGGTATTTATAGAAGGGTTGCTAAGACTCTGGCAGACACTAGGCACACAGTGTTTGTTGAATTGTTATGATACTGGTCTAATAATAGAGCACTATTAATAGAGGGAAACACTTTAAACATAAAAGTTTTTCTTAAAATTGGAAGATTTTGTGTGATAAGATTTAAATTGTAATGATTTATTATACAGTTGCCTCTCTGTGATGTTAGTTGATAATAAAAGGACTTATGAATTTTGAATGATAGAATTTTGGGTTCATTTCATGAATATTTAAATGGTAGAAACTGAATTAATCTATAGCACCTTTTATCTAAGTTTAAAATGTCCTTGACTCTTGATCATATACTTCATTTTTTAAAATTAAACTTATTGGGGTGGCATTTGTTAATAATATTATATAGGTTTCAAGTGTATAAGTCTATAAATTCTATAATACATCATCTATATATAGCATTATGTGTTTACCACCCAAAGTCAAATGTTCTGTCACCATATATTTGACCCTCTTTACTCTTTACTACCTCTCCCCCAACCCCCTTCCCCTCTGGTAACCATCATACTGTTGTCTGGTCTATGAGTTTTTGTTGTCTTGTTTGTTCATTTGTTGTTTTCAGTTTTATATCCCATATGAGTGGAATAATACGGTATTTGCTTTTTCTATCTGATTTATTTAGCTTAGCATGATATTCTTAAGAACTATCTATGTTGTCACAAATGGCAGTATTTCATCTTTTCTTATGGTATTCCATTGTATATATGTACCACATTTGTTTGTTTTTTAAACAAATTTATTGATATTAATTCAAATATACATTTAAAGTGTGCAATTCAATAATAGATTTTAGTATATTCAATAATATGTGCCACCATCACCATAGTCAACTTACATTTTTCATTACATCAAATACCATATGATTTCATTAATATGTGGAATATAATGAACAAAATAAACTGACGAACAAAATAAAACCAGAAGCATGGATACATGGAACAGACTGGCAAGTGCCAGAGGGGAATGGGTGGGGGTAACTGGATAAAGAAGGTGAAGGAATTACCTAAAGAACATGTATGCATAACCCATGGACAGGGAAAATAGTGTGGTGAAGGCCAAGGGAGGAGGAAGCAGAGGTGAGTGGAGGTGGGAAAAGGTGGGTTATTGGGGGACATCTGCAATAGTGTTGACATCAAAAAATTTTAATAAATAAAAATAAAACTGTTACCATTTTGGCTATCACATCCCATTCCTCTCCCCAACCTGCCCTAAGCAGCCAGTAATCTATGTTCAGTCACTATAGATTTGTCCATTCTGGACATTTCACTTGCATGGAATTGAGACTGACTTCTTTCACTTAGCATTATGTTTTCAAGGATCATTCATGTTGGGCATGTATTAGGTACTATATAGTTTTTCATTGTCATGTAATATTACATGATGCGGATATATAAGATACTAGAGGCCCAGTGCACAAAAATTTGTGCACTCGTGGGGGCGGGGGGTCCCTCAGCCCGGCCTGTGCCCTCTCACAGTCTGGGACCCCTCGGGAGATAACAACCTGCTGGCTTAGGCCTGCTCCCGGGTGGCAGAGGGCAGGCCCAAT
>NW_006298958.1:54460-58479 GCF_000327345.1 Myotis davidii | reverse complement strand
GGTGGGGTGGAGTGGGTAGGGTTGTCTCTCAGCCCAGCCTGCACCCTCTCCAATCTGGGATCCCTCTCGCAATCTGGGACTGCTGGCTCCCACCGCTCGCCTGCCTGCCTGCCTGCTTGTCCCTAACCACTTCTGCCTACCAGCCTAATCACCCCCTAACCACTCCCCTGCCAGCCCGATCGATGCCTAACTCCTCCCTTGCTGGCCCAGTCGCCCCCAGCTGCTGGTCTGGTCTCCCCTAATTGCCCTCCCTTTCAGGCCTGTTTGCTCCCAACTGTCCTCCCCTGCTGGCCTTATCACTCTAACTGCCCTCCCCTGCTGGCCTGATTGCCCATAACTGCCCTCCCCTTCCAGCCAGCTTGTGGCTGTGGGCGCTGCCATCTTTGAGGACATGGCAGTCAATTAGCATATTCCCTTATTGGCTGTGGGCACCACCATCTTTGCAGCCTGCTGCTCAGTCGTTTGATCATCCCTTACTAACCCCCCTGTTGGTCTGGTCCACCCCACAGAGTCTGCTGTTCAGTCATTTGGTTGTCCCTCACTAACCCCCGCTGCCGGCCTGGTCGCTCCATGCGACCTGCTGCTCAGTCGTTTGGTCATCCCTCACTAACCCCCTGGCAGCCTTGTTGCCCCATGCAGCCTGCTGCTCAGTCATTTGGTCGTCCTTCACTATCACCCCTGCCAGCCTGGTCACCCCACACAGCCTGTTCGGTTGTGATGGTCACTTAGGCTTTTATATATATATATAGATAGATACAGTCATGTGCTGGTTAAGTATTGGATATATTTTGAGGAATGCGTTATGGTGTAAGAATGTTCACACCTGTAGAGAAATTTTTTTTGTTAATCCTCCCCCAAGGATATTTTTTCCATTGATTTTTAGAGAGAGTAGAAGGGAGATAGATAGGGATGGAAAGCGGGGGAGGGATGGGAGAGAGTGAGAGAGAGAGAAAGAGAAAGAGAGAGAAATCTCGATGTGAGACACACTGATTGGTTGTCTCCTGCACCGGGCGCGGATAGAACCTGCAACTCAGGTATGTGCCCTTGACCGGTAATTGAACCTGTGACCTTTTGGTGCATAGGCTGACACTCTAACCACTGGACACACTGGCCAGAGCCTGTAGAGATATGTATTTGAGCCAAAAAGGATACACTTGGAAGCAAGATCTCAATAGGCTGAGATAAATGTTTTGTAGAATAGCAGTTTGCAGTTTCTTTTATGCATTTGAGATTAAGGAGGGAAGTAGGTAGGATTATAAGAAGGTGGGAAGAAGCAACTTGGGGATTGGATTACAGGATAGTTAAGATTATGTGCTTTCTTGAGGGGTCTGAAAGGGGGCATTTCAAAGGTGTTTTAACGTAGATGCACAGAAATAATGGACAGGGCTTTTAAAAATATATATATTTTTTATTGATTTCAGAGAGAGGAAGGGAGAGGAAGAGAGATAGAAACTTCAGTGATGAAAGAGAATCATTAATCGACTGCCTCCTGCACCCCCTCCACTGGGGGATCAAGCCTGCAACCCCAGCATGTAACCTCACTGGGAATTTAAACAAGGATCTCTTGGTTCATTCATGGGTTGATGCTCAACCACTGAGCCACACCTGCCGGGGTTGGACAGGGTTTGCTTAAGGCAATGATAAGCCTTAGTAAATAAGTTGTATCCCCATGGCATGACTACCCACCATGACTTCCCAGTTATGAATTAAGATCAGAACATCCTGTGAGGTTACTTTCCACAGAACTCCCTTTCCAGTCAACAGTTGTTAGACCATGTTGATGTCAACAATGTCCAAAGATATAGAGAACTTTTATGAGTTTGAGTCAATCTGATAATTGCCAGGAAGCAAAATCTCAACATATTGCAAAAATGTTCCAAGGGCCTGCGGACTGAAGGGTCCCAGGTTCAATTATGGTCAAGGGCACATGCTGGGGTTGTGGGCTCGATTCCCCAGTAGGGGGCATGCAGGAGGCAACCAATCAATTTGCTCTCATCATTGATGAGTCTGTCTCTCTCCCTCTTCCTTCCTCTCTGAAATCAATAAAAAAATATAAAAAAAATGCTCCTGAGGATGGCAGTTTTACAGCTTATTTTATACATTAGCATCAAAGGAGGATTCATAAGGAAGGTTACATGAAATTCATTAGTGGAAGATTAGGGACACAGGAGAAAGCAAAGTTGGGAAATCTGTGATAGGATAAAGAGTAAAATGGAGAAACTTTTACCTTGGTGGGTACAGGATAGTTAATAATTAACATTTAGCCAAAACCGGTTTGGCTCAGTGGATAGAGCGTCGGCCTGCGGACGGAGGCCTCCCAGGTTCGATTCCGGTCAAGGGCATGTACCTGGGTTGCGGGCACAACCCCAGTGGGAGATGTGCAGGAGGAAGCTGATCGATGTTTCTCTCTCATCGATGTTTCTAACTCTCTATCTCTCTCTCTTCCTCTCTGTGAAAAATCAATAAAAATATATTAAAAAAAATAATTAACATTTATAGCACATAGAGATGGTATGCGGGGAACAAGATACCAGGAGGGTTCTGTGGTCTCTGCTCTAGTGTGGTGGGTATGTCTTGAGTGGTCTGGAAAAGGAGAGTACTTAGATGCAAAAAGACAGTAAAACAGACTTACCTAAGATACAGATTGACCTTTGTGAAGGAAGCTATAGGCCCAGAATGAGACTACCTGCCAAGATTCGCTTTTAGTTAAGAATTTTTAAGTTCAGACCATCCTATGTGGTTACTTTTGTTCTCTTGAGTTGGTAAGACCTGCTATGCAGGCCTCCTCTGGGCTTGTCAGGTTTACTATGTGGCCCTTTTTTCATCCACAGTGATTTCCTGATTGGGCAAACATCACGGAGTGTGCTTACTAGTATAGCCTACTACACAGCTAAGTTATGTGGTGTAGCCTCTTTCTCTGCAGAGGAATAATAATTTTTCCTTTACCCTTCTGGCTTCTTGGCTGAGATGTCCCCGTACTAAATGACGAGAAAAACAAACAAAAGTTTAATAACATGTTTACCTCCTCTATACATGGGAGAGATCTAGGAAACTGAGTAATTCACCAAAATGGCTGAAGTCAATACCTTAAATATCGTCTTCAGCTGAAGACAAAAGAAGATGTTGGGAATAGGACAGTTATGGGAGGTTGCCAGGAAAAGCATAGTAAACAGGGGTAAGGCTTGTTAGGGTTTGGCAGGTGATGCGGGCTGTGAAAGAATTCACAACTAAGAGAAGACATCAAGTGAGGAAATTTATTTAACTTTCCATTGGAGGAAAGGGCCAGTGTATTGCTGTTCAATACAGCAGAGGTAAGAAAGAGTGGTTTGCACTTTTAAAGAGAGGGGGATTGTGTTGAAGTTGACAAGATTTGGGGGTGGGGTGTCTTGAAGAGTTACAGTTTGCTTGCTTTTCAGGAGACAGTCCAGCCGATGTCCTAAGGAGGACATCAGTATTTTCCCCCAAGCCTATAAAACGAAAGTTTAGAACAAAAGTTATTATAAGTTCAAAAGGGGAGGGGGAAGGGAACTTTTTACTAACTAGAGACTCCTTATTGTGAATTATTCCCGAGTTGTTAAGTAAAATAGCTGGGAGGAGGGGGTTGTGGGGAAAGTGTTGCCTTTAATTCAGCCCTTACCTGTCCTGCTTTGAATAGAGAGGCAGCTTGAATCAAGAGAGCCAGCAATCGCTGCCTTTAATTACCAGGTGCTTCTCGTAAATTGTGGAAGGCCACAGCAAAAGAGAGGCATTTTTCTGTGCTTACATGGTTGTTATGCAGATTTAAGTCTCTATCTTCTGCATTGATAAAAGTTTGTAAAAATAAGGTCATTGACTTCTTCCTGGTACAGTCCAGGGAGACACCTTTTACAAATGTAAATGTGAAAAATAGAGTACCTTACTTCTGGACTTCTATTAACTGAAGTGGGAATATAATAACACTAGGGAAATGATCTTTTTTAAATCTTCACCTATGGATATTTTTTCCATTTATTTTTCAGATAAAGTGGAAGGGAGGGGAG
>NW_006298958.1:51715-54205 GCF_000327345.1 Myotis davidii | reverse complement strand
CTTTGAGTAAGTTGCCTAATTTTTTTAACTAGCTGATAGCCCAGGTGTCATAAGCAAAATTTTTTCTATTATATCCATTTCTTTGGGATTTCTTTAACATTCTTTAAAATTCTAAAACCCATTTCCACTAATAAAAAAAAAAGAAAAGAAAAAGAAAGAAAGAAAAGAAAGAAAAGAAAGAAAGAGGAACATTGATGTGAGACACATGGGTGCCTAGTGCACTTCTGCACTTGCCCTGACCTGGGCCTGGGATCAAACCGGAAACTGAGGTACCTGCTGCCCTTGACCGGGAATTGAGCCTGAGACCTTTGGTCCCTAGGCAGATGCTCTAACCACGGAGCACTAGCCGAGGGGAAATTCTTTTTACTCTGCTTTTTTTTATTTTATATTTAAAAAAATATATTTTATTGATTTTTTACAGAGAGGAGGGGAGAGGGATAGAGAGTTAGAAACATCGATCAGCTGCCTCCTGCACACCCCCTACTGGGGATGTGCCCACAACCAAGGTACATGCCCTTGACCGGAATCGAACCTGGGACACTTGAGTCCGCCGGCCGATGCGCGATCCATTGAGCCAAACCAGTTAGGGCTATTTGTATTTGTTTTAAATTAAATCTTTTTCATTGAAAGTATTACATATGTCCCTCTTTTTTCCCCATTGACCGCTTCTAGCACACCCCAGTCCCCTGCCCTAGTCCTTCACCACTCTATTGTCTATTTCCATGGGTTATGCATATAAGCGTACAAGTTCTTTGGTTGCTCTCTTCCCACCCACACACACCTTCCCTCTGAGATTCCATAGTCTGTTCCATGCTTCTATGTCTTTGGATCTATTTTGTTCAACAGTTTATTTTGTTCATTAGATTCCACATATGAGTGAGATCATGTGATACTTGTCTTTTTCTGACTGGCTTATTTTGCTTAGTATAATACTCTCCAGGTCCCTACATGCTGTCTCAGGGTAAGAGATCCTTCTTTTTACTGCTGCATAGTATTCCTTTGTATAATGTACCGCAACTTTTTTTTATCCACTCATCTACTTTACTCTGCTTTTTAGAGATCCTAGTTTTTAAGACTTAGATTTCAAAATAGAAGATGCATATCAAGGAACTACAGTGATTACTGAGAAGACAGAATGTAATAAGAGAGTGAAAAACAGAGCTTGGGGAAAAATTGAGGATGTTTTTAAGTGGATTATTTTGCATGGAAATAAAGAGGGTGAGTGGTGATCCAGTGACATTTAAAGTTCACAATAATCCCTTATGATACTTTTTATTTCTAAGGTATCTGTTTTATTGTCTATTCTTTCATTTCTGATTTTATTTGAGTCTTTTTTCTTAGTCTAACTAAATGTTTGTTGATTTTGTTTATCTTTCCAAAGAAACAAGCAATCAACAATTTTTGGTGTGTTGATTTTGTTCTCTATTTAATTTATTGCTGCTCTACTCTATTATTTCCTTCCTTCCTCTGTCTTTGGGTTTAGTTTGTTGTTGTTTACCTGCCTGGAAGTGAAAAGTAAGGTTGTTTATTTGAGATTTTCTTAGTTCAGGCTTCTTTAATAAAGTACTGGTGGCTTCTAAATAACTGAAGTTTATTTTTCAGAGTTCTGAAGGCTGGGAAGTCTAAGATCCAGATGCCCCAGGAGCTTCAGTGTCTGGCGAGGGCCTATTTCCTGGTTCATAGATGGCTGTCGTCTTTCTGTATTTTTACATTGTGGAATGGCCCAGGGATCTCTCTGAGGTCTCTATAAGATGGCAATAATCCCATTCATGAAGCTGTCCCTTTCCTTACCTGATCACCTCTCAAAGGCCCCACCTCCAAATATGATTGCTTTGTGGATTAGGTTTAAGCATATGAATTTTGGGTGGAGGCGACACGTTCAGTCTATTGGAGAGGTCTTCCTTTTTACTGAAGTATTTATCATTATAAACTTACCTGTTATTATTTTGCTGCATCCCATACATTTTGGTATATTGTGTTTTACTATTCGCTTATCTCAAGATACTTTTTACAATTACTTTTGATTTCCTCTTTGGTCCAATGGTTGTTCAAGATTATGTTGTTTAGTTTCCAAGTGTTTATCACTTATCCTTTTGTGGCTGTTACTGATTTCTAGTTTTATTCTGTTGTGGTTGGAGAATATACTCGGGAATAATTTCCATCTTCTTAAATTTGTTAAAACTTGTTTTGTGACCTAAGACTTGATCTGTCCTGGAGAATGTTGCATGTGAGCTTGAGAAGATTATGTATTCTGCACATGTCTGTTAGGTCTATTTGCTCTATGGTATTGCTCAAGTCAGCTGTTTCTTTATTGTTTGTATGTTTTATCCATTATTATAAAAGAGTATTTAAGCGCTCTACTACCCTTAGATCTGTCAATATTTACTTTTTATATTTGGATTAGAGGCCTGGTGCACAAAATTCATGCAGGGTGGGGTACCCTCAGCCCAGCCTGCACCCTCTCCAATCTGGGACATCCCACAATCTGGG
>NW_006298958.1:50017-51585 GCF_000327345.1 Myotis davidii | reverse complement strand
ACACCCATGCAGCCTGCTGCTTGGTCATTTGGTCGCCCCTTACTAACCCCCCTGCTGGCCTGGTCGCCCCACACAGCTTGCTGCTCAGTCATTTGGTCGTCCCTTACTAACCCCCCTGCCGGCCTTGTCATCCCATGCAGCCTGCTGTTCAGTCGTTACTGTTACTGTGACAGCGTCCTGGACAATTTGCATATTCTTCTATTATTAGTATAGATGTTCTGATGTTGGGTGTGTATATATTTAAAATTTTATATGTTCCTGTTGAATTAGCCCTTTTACCATTAAAATGACATTGTTCTTTTGGTCTCAAGAGACAAGTTTAGACTTAAAGTCTATTTTTTCTGATTTAATAATGATCATCTTTGTCCTCTTTTGGTTACCAATTGCATGAAATATTTTCTTCCATTCCTTCATTTGCAGCTTATGCTTCTTGTCTTTTTTACTTACATTTTTTTTGCAGAGTAATCACTCCTTAGAGACAGGGACTACAAGGCCTAGCACATCTGGTTCCTAGTGACAGTCTCGCTACAATAGCTGAGTGATGAGGGAATGGCCTGAAGCATGTATGTGTGCCCAGGATCTCTTAGTTATATCTCTCCATAGAGGTGTCTGTCCAAATATGCAAATTTTGACTGTCCTCAGGCAGCAGTGGGTTTTATGTTTGAGGAACAAAAAGAAGCTGGTGTGGCTATAGGAGCCCAAAACACAGTGAGATGAGTCCTGAGAGATGGACCAAGGCCAGTCAACTAGAGCCTTGAAAGACATGGTAAGGCATTTGGATTTTGTCTTCAAAAATGAGAAACCACTGAGTCTTTGATGCAGAGAGTGCTATTTTCCTGTGTCTCCCGTAACACCATGTTTTGCTGTCTATTTCGTGCACTACTAGACTTGGAGTTCTTTAAAGGCAAGAGCCCCATCTTGTTCATAGGGTAGCTCCAGGGCTTGGCTTTGAGTGACATGCAGAGGCATTTAATGAATTTGTTTGTTTATAATTGTTTGTTACTTTATATCGGTCAATAAAAAATAAAAAGCAACTCAAAGTAAAATTAGGATTAATATTGTACAAATGTCTGTTTTGGCACCAGTAAATACATCATTCATCCACATCACACTATCTTGGAATTTACGAAAAATCCAGGTGAGCACAAGGCTGAGGATCACTTTTATACAATAAAAAGAAACATTTGCTGAGTAAATTAATAGTCCAAATGAGACTGAAAAAGAAAGATTAAATTATACATGGAAACTGTTTACTATATTTTAGTAGGGCCAATTTAAATTTAAAAATTTTATACTTGAGTTGCCAGCTGCTTGTTTAACTATTCCATAATTCAGGAAGCTTCTTACCCATACCCAAAAGAAATATTAGTTTTTTTTGTTTGTTTTTTTTTGTCTTCCTTAGTTTATTTTTTTTTAAATTAAATCTTTATTGTTCAGTTTTTAACATTTGTTCCTCTTTGACCCCTTCTAATTCACCCCCACTCGAGGCCTTCACCATCCTACTGTCTGTGTCCATGATTTACGCATACAGGTTCTTTGGTTGATCTCTTTCCACCCACCAGCCCTAC
>NW_006298958.1:45045-49022 GCF_000327345.1 Myotis davidii | reverse complement strand
TCCCAGGTGTAAATAGGATCCCAATCACTCACTGACCATTGTGAATCTTGGTCTTTGGAAGCCAGAGTGTTTCTGGGAAATGACAACATTCGGATGGTGTGGCTGGTGGTAGTTTCTGGGGTTTCTTGTCTCCAACTGATTTTTTGGTTAAGTTGATTTTTGAGAGATAGGATGGGAGAGAAAAGAGAGAAACATGCATCACCTGCCTCCTGTCAACCCCTCACCCCCGCCCCCCACTGGAATCCAGCCAGAACACCGGGCTTGTGCCTAATGAAGAATTTAACCAGAAACCTTTCTGTGCATGAAAAGATGATGAAACATCTGAGGTATTCCAGCTGTCAGATTTTTTATGTTTAATATAAATGTATCACATTATTAAGAGACAAATCAGGCTATGAGGAAATATATACGATCCAATTTTATATGTTTATAAACAACATTTGAAATGGTACAAAGAACAAAAAGTTAAGGCTTCATACATTGTTAGAATGTTTGTATTCAGTACACATTGTGGAACTATGCAGCTAATAGCTACCGAATGCTTACTACATGTGCCAGGCCTGGAATTCAATGCTTTACGTGCATTATTATGTAATTTAGTCCTCTCTACAAGCTGAGATTTTATGAAGAGCAAATTGGGGCTCAGAGGCTTTATGTAAATCGCCTGATAGTAGAGTTAACCCCTTCCCCAACAATTTTTTTGGTAAAAACGTTTTTTTCAGAGTAATTTTTTTATTTTGGTTCTATATAGTATTTTTGATGCTGGTTATGAAAACAGTTTGTAACTCATCTTCCTATAAACCATATTTTTTTACCATATTTTCTTAGTATACTCGTCGACGACTGAAAAAGAACATTTTGTGAAAACGAGTATACACGTTTCTGCCGGGGAAGGGGTTAACCTATGGCGCCATCTTGGTTTCTCTTAGTTTGAATTAATAATTTTTAACTGTATTTGGGTGATTCAAATTAAATTATTTTCCATGCTCAGTTTGTTGGTTAATAACATGTGGTGGTTATTGTGATCAACTCCAAATAAACCAATGATTACACATGTGCATACTCACACACATACTAGTACATGTCAAAACTGGTTCTGGTTTTTTGTTGACTTTTAATCTTTCTTATGCAACCCTATACCTGAGCCTAATTTTGTTTTTCTTTGCTTATTTTTTATTTTCTCAGTCTTTCACTGTAATGTTATTGACATAATATTATTGTATTAGTTTAAGGTATACAACATAATAACTTTTATATATGTACATACTGTGAAATAATTACACAATATGTTTAGTTAATGTGTATTACCTTACAGTTGCAATGTTTATTATTTTTCTTATGATGAGAATTTAAGATTTACTCTCATCAACATTCAAATATACAGTATACAGTATTGTTAACTATAGGACTGTGCCATATATTATATTCCAAAGAATTTATTTTATAACTGGAAGTTTGCACCTTTTGATCACCTTCACCCATTTTCCTCACCTTCCACTACTGACAACCCCCATCAATCTGTTCTGTTTCTATGAGTTTGGTTTTTTAGACTTCACATGTAAGTGAAATCATACAGTATTTGTCTTTCTTGGTCCGTCTTTTTAAAAATACTTAGCATTATGCCCTCAGGTTCCATCCATAAATGGCAGGGTTTTCTTTTTTATGGTTGAATAATATTCCCTTTTGTACATTTTCTTTATCCAGTCATCCATCAATGGACACATAGGTTGTTCTCATGCCTTAGCTATTGTAAATAATTCTGCAATGGCTAAAGGGTGCAGATATCTCTTGAGACAGTGATTTTGTTTTCTTTGGATAAATATGTAGAAATGGAATTGCTAGATCTTATTGTAGTTCTATTTTTAATATTTTGTGGAACCTCCATGCTGTTTTACATACTAGCCACATTAGTGTACATTCCCGCCATCAGTGTACAAGGGTTCCTTTTTCTACACATCATTGCCACAAATATTGTCTCTTGTCTTTTTGATGATAGCCCAGGGGTGGGCAAACTTTTTGACTCCAGGGCCACAATGGGTTCTTAAACTGGACACAATGGGTTCTTAAACTGGACCGGAGGGCCGGAACAAAAGCATGGATGGAGTGTTTGTGTGAACTAATATAAATTCAAAGTAAACATCATTACATAAAAGGGTACGGTCTTTTTTTTTTTTTTTTTAGTTTTATTCATTTCAAACGGGCCGGATCCAGCCTGCGGGCCGTAGTTTGCCCACGGCTGTGATAGCCATTTTAACAGGCAAGAAGCGGTATCTCAATTTGGTTTTGATTTGCATTTCCCTGATAATGATGTCGAGCCTCTTTTCCTGTATTTGTTGACCATTTACGTCTTCTCTGGGGAAATATCCATTTCTTCAATTTTTAAATTGGACTTTTAGTTTTTGCTAATGAGTTGTATGATTTCCATGTATATATTTTAGATATTAACCCTTTATCAGATATATGGTTTGCAAATATATTCTCCGACTCAATATGTTGCATTTTCAGCTTGTTGATTGTCTCCTGTGATGTGTAGAGTTTAACAGCTTAATGTACTTCCATTTGTCTATTTTTGCTTTCGTTTTTGATGTATTTAAGAAAACATTGCCAAAACTAGTGTCATGGCATTTTTCCTCTTGTTCTTGAAGTTTTATAGTTTTTGTACTTATTTTTAGATCTTTAATCCATTTTGAGTTGACTTTTGTGTAAGTGCTCAGCTTCATTCTTTTGCATGTGAATATCCAGTGTACCCTTACCATTTGTTTAAGAGACTGTCTTCGATTGTGTGGTGTTTGCACTCTTGTGAAAGACCATTTTGCCATATAGAGAGGACTGTATTTCTGGCCTCTGTTTAAGTTCTGTTGATTTGTATGTCTGTCATTATACCAGTCTCATACTGTTTTTATTACTATTGCATTGTGATGTTTTCAAATCAGAAAGTGTGAGGCCTCCAACTTATTTTGTCAAGATTGTTGTGGCTCCTTAGGGACCCTTGAGTTTCCATGTGAATTTTAGGATTTTTTCCCCCCATTTCTACAAAGAAATGCTACTGTGATTTTGATTGATATTGCACTGAATCAGTAGATTGCTATGAGTAGTATAGATTTTTAAAAATAGTTTTTCAAACAGAGAGGAAGGGAGAGGGAGAGAGATAAAAACTTTGATGTGAGAGTGAAACATCGATTGGCTGTCTTCTGCACACCACCTAATAGGGATCGAGCCCACAACTCAGCATGTGCCCTGACTAGGAATTAAACCTGAAACTTTTCAGTGCTCAGGACCACAACCAATCAACTGAGCCACACCCAACAAGACTGTTCCTATGTATTTTTTTAATGCAATTGTAAATGTAATTATGTTTTTGTTAATTTTTAAAAATTTTTTTCTTTTTTTTTCTTTATTGATTAAAGTATTACATCTGTGTCCTTATCCCCCCATTGCCCCCCCACAACCCCCAACTCATGCCCCCTCACACCCCTGGTGTCTCTGTCCATTGGTTAGGCTTATATGCATGCATAAAAATCCTTTGGATGATCTCTCCTCCTCACCCCCACCCTCCCCTACCTTCCCTCTGACCTTCACTATTAACAAAAATTAACTCAAAATGGATCAAACGTCTTAAATGTAAAATGCAAATTTATAAGACTTTTAGAAGATAATGTAGGAAAAAAACCTAGATGGCCTTGGATATGGGGATGCCTATTAGATACACTCCAAAGATATGAGGAAACAATTGATGAACTGGACTTTGTTGAAATTAAAAACTGCTCTGTGAAAGACAATGTCAAGAAAATGAGGAAGCAAGGTACCAATGGAGAGAAAATATTTGCAAAGGACATATCTGATAAAGGACTCTGAGCCAAAATATGCAAAGAACCCTTAAAATGCAACATTATGAAAGTAAACAATCCCATTGAAAAATAGGATGGAGATTTTAACAGACATTTCACCAAAAAATATACACAGAAGACAACAAAACA
>NW_006298958.1:39776-41530 GCF_000327345.1 Myotis davidii | reverse complement strand
GTTTTGGTAACCCAATCATTGTTTAATAGCATGCTATTTAGCCTCTAAGTATTTGCTTTTTTTCATTGTTTTTATTGTAATTGATTTCTAATTTTATGTCATTGTGATCTGAGAAGATGCTTGATATGATTTCTATCTTCTTGAATTTGAAGATACTTTGCCCGTGTCACAATATATGGTCTATCTTTGAAAATGACCCATGTGCACTTGAGAAGACTGTATATTCTGTGGTTTTGGGGTGGAATGTTCTGAAGGTGTCAGTTAAGTCCATCTGATCTAGTGAGTCATTTAGGATTGCTGTTTCTTTGCTGATTTTATTGGCTAGAGCATTTATCCAGAGATGTCAGTCCCTTTTTCTAGGCATCAAAGTCCCCTTCAATGATTGTATTGTTGTTGATCTCTCCCTTGATATCTTCCAGGAGTTTTTTAATGTATTTGGGTGCTCCTGCATTGGGTGCATTTATGTTTATCAGAGTTATATCCTCTTGCTGTATTGATCCCTTTAGTATTTGAAGCGTACTTCCTTATCTCTTGTTATAGCCTTCACTTTGAGGTCTATTTTGTCAGATATAAGTATTGCTACCCCAGCTTTTTTTTTAAATTTCCATTTGCCTGAGAGATATTTTTCCATCCCTTCACTTTCAGTCCGGGTGAGTCCCTTGTTGTGAGGTGGGTCTCTTGTAGACAGCATATATATGGGTCATGTTTTTTTTATCTATTCAGCCTCTCTATGTCTTTTTATTGCAACATTTAGTCCATTTACATTTAAAGTTATTATTGAAAGGTACTTGTTTGTAGCCATTTTTTTTTTTTGTGGCTTGGTAGTGATAAACTCCCTTAGCCTTTTCCTTTTTGGTCTGTGAAGCTCCGTATTTTCCCTTCAAATTTGAATGACAAGCTCGCTGGATAGAGTATTCTTGGATTCAGTCCCTTGCTATGCTTTACTTTGTAAATTCCCTTCCATTTTTTCCTGGCCTGTTGTGTTTCTGTTGAGAAATCATTTGATAATCTAATGGGAGATCCCTTGTATGTAAGTTTCTGTTTCTCTCTTGTAGCCTTGAAGATTCTCTCTTTGTCTTGAACATTTGCCATCGTAGTTATTACATGTCTTCATTTCTGGGTTCATCTTGTTTGGGACTCTTTGTGCTTGTGTGACTTTTTTCTTCCCCACATCAGGGAAGTTTTCTGAGATTATTTCTTCAAATAGGTTTTCTAAGCCTTGCTCCTCTTCCTGTCGTTCTGGCACCCCTATTATTCTTATGTTGCTTCATTTCTTGTTGTCCCTTAGGCTCTCCTCCTGCCTTTTAATTTTTTTCTCCAGTTGCAGTTAAGATTGGGTGTGTTTTGCTTCCCTGTCTTCTAATTTGCTAATTCAGTCCTCCGCTTCTCTTAGTCTACTGTTGAAACTTTTCATGGTGTTTTTTATTGCACCTCTATCACTCTTTATTTCGTCTTGTTACATAAGTTGTTGATTTTTTTCATCCATCAGGTTTATGAACTGTATGAGTTTTATTCTGAACTAGAGGTGCGGTGCACAAAAATTTGTGCACTCAGTGGGGAGGTGTCCCTCAGCCCAGCCTGGGTTTACACGTACGCACATATACTTGCATATAACCAGACTGTATTTTGTGAAAATGTTGTCTTTAAATATTCTTCCCTACTATTATTTTTAGTGATTGTAAAATATTCCACAATTTATTTAACAAAACCTTTATTACTAAACATAATTATTATTTAAGTTATTTTTCTGTTCC
>NW_006298958.1:32343-39721 GCF_000327345.1 Myotis davidii | reverse complement strand
GGTCAGTGTCTGTCATAGTGACCAGTCATTCCCAGTCGTTCTGCTGTTAGGGTCAATTTGCATATTACCCTTTTATTATATAGGATTCTTTTTCTGATATCTGTATGCTTCTGTTTCACTTAGCTGCTTTTTTGGCAATTCCTCCTTTTCTTTCCTTTGAGGTTTAATTTGTCTATCCACTTTTTCTCTCACCGAAGGATATAAGTGTTGAGTTGTGCAGGGGTTGTTCCACACATGCCAATTGCTCTTTGTTCCTCAGCTGCTACTCGGCGGGTCGTGGCAGCGGCTGCTCCTCAGTTGGCAGCAGCTCCTCTGATTGGCATTGTTCACAATGGTGGTGGCTCCTATGGCTGGCAGTGGCAGGCTTCTCGTGCAGCTGCTGCTCCTCAGACGGGGCGGGCTCCTTATGAGGCTGCTGCTCCTTGGACAGTGGCAGCCTGCTCTTTCGCCTGTTGGTTCTCGGACGGGGCAGGCTGTTCACGGGGCTGCTGTTCCTCGGATGGGAGCTGGCTGCTCACATGGCTGTTGCTCCTGGAACCGGGATGAGCTGCTTGCGTGTTGCTGCTCCTCAGATGGGAGCGGCCTGCTTGCGGGGGCTGTGCTTCTCTGACGGTCATGGGCTGCTTGTGAGGCTGCTGCTCCTTGGACAGTGGCAGATTGCTCGCAGGGCTGCTGTTCCTTGTATGGGGGCGGGCTGCTTGCATGGCTGCTGCTCCTCGGATGTGGGCAGGCTGCTTACGGTGTTGTTGTTCCTTGGATGGGGGCAGGCTGCTCCCATGGCTGCTGCTCCTCAATAGTGTGTGGGCCAGTCACAGAGCTGCTGCTTCTTGGTCGGGACTGAACTGCGCAAGAGGCTGCTGTTCTTCGAACCGTGGGAGGGCCACTTGCACAGCTGCCACTCCTCGGACGGGGGTGGGCTGCTCACGTGGCTCCTGCTCACATGTTCGCAGTGCCCTGGGCTAAAGTGTTTTGCTGGTCAGGGGGGAGCATTCTTTGGAACTCACAGGAGCCTGCACCCAAGGTGGATGGAGTCTCGGTGACTATGGGTTTGCAGCTGAGCCAGCAGGTCCTTGGTGAGGGTGGATGTAGAGTCCTGGGTGTTATCTGGAGGCACCCTCGGTGGAGATGAGGCTGGGCTCCCAGTCACAGCAGCTCTCGCCTTCAAAAAGGTGAGGCCTCTATGGAAGAGCTGGCTGCTCTGGTACTGTTTGCAAAGTAGCAGAGGCTGCCTGGTTAGGCTAGCCTGGTTAGCCTGCCCCCGAAGGTCCTGTGGGATCTAACTATGACACACAGACACACAGACACACAGACACACACACACACAGACACACACACACACACACCGCACACAACCACACACTCTTTTGTTCCCTCACTCACTCACTCACGGTATCTCCCTTACTGCTGCCTTCTTCCTTCGTCTGTAGTTGGGTCTGGAGTGTTATTGACCTGTTCGTGGATGGAGTCTCCTCTCCGGGTGTCTGCTTATGTGACTCGCTCTCTAGGATATTGGCCAAACAGGATAAAATTCACCTTGACAAGACACGACACAAAGGGAACAAAATATGAATGTACTTATGACTCTGATAACCCCAATATAAGTGACCACCAGAGAGAAGAGAATTAGGGGAGAGAAAAGAGAGCATATATGATATCAAGGAGAGAAAAAATGGTATGAGAGAAAAGAAAAATAAGAAAAAGGAAGGAAAGGAGGAAAAATATATATATGGGGAGAAAACACCATTGAACAAACAGAAAAACCAAAGCATACAAACCCCAAATTCCCAGTAAAGAGGGTGGGGGCAGAATATTATATTTAGAAAGTAAGGTTAAGAATTGGATGGATATGGGGAGGACCTCAGTTGAGGAAGTAGAAAGAGGATGATTGGAGAAGAACAAAGAGAAAGAGAATAAAAAATTAATAAAAAATTTAAAAAAGTTGACTAATAAATAGGTTAAAAATTAAATAAATTAGAATGATGGAATAATAATGTGAAAAGAAATAGGAAATAAAGACACAAATGAAAAATGGAAAATAAAAAAAGATCACAAAATAATAACAAAATAAAATAAAAATAAAAATGAAAAAGAAGTGTGGTTCATTTGGCTGCTTTAAGGTCCCACTCTTCTGTACTTGTTGTGGCTTCTCAGTTTTCTGTTTCTGGGACTGAAGGCCTCTCTCTTAGGGACTATTCAGATTTTTTTTTGTATCCTTTATGCCATTCAGGGTGTAGTCTGGGTGTGGATGTTTTGGTTGCCTGAAGACTGCAGGGAGGGGCTATCTCTCCAGGAGAAAATGGCTTCCTATGTCCCGCAAGTCAGGTATGACTCAGTGACAGACTTTCGGCCACCTCTCCCAGACCCTCTCCTCTCCCCAGCCTCTCCCCAGACTCCACAAGTCCACACCTCCACCTGCACCTCAGCCACGGGTGAATGTTCGTATCTGAAAGGTCCTATGAACTAGGTTCAGTGAACCACAGCAAAGACCAAAAAGGGGAAAGAGCTGCGCCACTGCGAGCCGCTCTCTCCCTGGCACGGCGTGGCCTGGGCAGCCGTCCAAAATGCCCCCTCTAGGCTCAGTCTCTCGTGACTGTGGACCCAGATCCAGAATTCCCTACCACCAGCAGTCCTGTGGACCTCCTTTCCACAGTCAGATGCTTTGCCTGTCCCAAGGGATGCGGCCTCCGTGCCGTGTGGTTTTCCTCTGGTCCTCTGGGCTCAGAGGTCTCCCAGTTCTCTCCAGCCCAGATCCCTGATTTTACCGTTCTCCAGGTGTCCTCCTGGCTGTGAATTTTCTCACCAGCTGTGTCTATTTCGCCAGTTCAGGGAGGATGTTATTCAATTTAGTTCTGTTTGCTCCGGGACAAGGCTTGGTACACATCCATCTATTCGATCACCATTTTGTCTCTCCAATGTCATTATTTTCTTAATTTCTCTTTCTGATTGTTCATTACTGATGTATAAAATGCAACTAATTTCTGAATATTAACTTTTCATCCTGCTACCTTACTGAACTCATTTATCAATCCTAAGAGTTTTTTTGGTCAAATCTTTAGATCTCTTTTTTAAAAAATATATATTTTATTGATTTTTTACAGAGAGGAAGGGAGAGGAATAGAGAGTTAGAAACATCGATGAGAGAGAAACATCGATCAGCTACCCCCTGCACCCCCCCCTACTGGGGATGTGCTTGCAACCAAGGTATATGCCCTTGACTGGAATTGAACCTGGGACCCTTTAGTCCACAGGCCAATGCTCCATCCACTGAGCCAAACCGGCTAGGGCTAGGTCTCTTTACACACAGTATCATGTCATCTGCAAGTAGTGACAGTTTCATTTCTTTCTTTCCAATTCGGATTTCATTTGTTTGATTTTATCGTCTGGTTGCTGTGGCTAGGACTTCCAATACTATGTTGAATAAAGTGGTGAAAGTGGAGATCTTTGTCTTTTTTTGCATCTTAAGGAAAATGCTTTTAGTTTCTTCCTGTTGAATATGATGTTACCTGTGGGTTTGTCATATATGGCCTTTATTATTTTCAGGTACCTTCTTTCTATTCCCACATTGCTGATAGATTTTATCATAAAAGTATGTTGGATTTTTTTCAAATGCTTTTTCCTGCATCTATTGATATGATCATATGACTTTTATCCTTTATTTTGTTCATGTGGTGCATGACCTGAATTGATTTGCAGATATTGTACCAACCTTGCATTCCAGGAATAAATCCCAGTTGATCATCTTTTTAATGTATTGCTGAATTTGGTTTGCTAATATTTTCTTGAGGATTTTTGCAATTAGTTTATCAGGAATATTGGCTTAATATTTTATATGTTTGTAATATCTTTGCCTGGTTTTGGAATTAGGATAATGCTGGATTCATAAAATCAATGTGGTAGCCTTTCCTTTTTTTGAAGTTTCTGAAATAGTTTGAGAAATATAGGTGTTAGTTCTTTGAATGTTTGGTAAAATTCACATGTGAAGCGATCTAGTATAAGAGTTTCTTTTTCTAGTATATTTTTATTGATTTCAGAGGAAGGGAGAGGGGGAGAGAAGGAAAGAAACATCAATGATGAGAGAATCATTGTGTGACTGCCTTCTGCATGCCCCCCACTGGGGATCGATCCTGCAAATGGGGCATGTGCCCTTGACTGGAATCTAACCTAGGACCTTTCAGTCCGCAGGCCGACACTCGATCCACTGAACCAAACCAGCTAGGACTGTTGGGAGTTTTTTGATTCGATTTTGTTGGTAGTAACCATTCTGTTCAGATTTTCTGTTTCTTTTTGATGCAGTCTTAGAACATTGTATGTTTCTAGGAATGTATCCATTTATTCCAGATTATCTTTTTGTTGTCATATACTTGTTCATAGTATTTTCTTACAATCCTTTTTATTCCTATAGTGACTTGTTCTCCCTTATCCTCTTTCATTTCTGACTAGTTAAAAGGGAATTAATTAGAGGAAACATTTTAATATTGCTATTTGCCATTTCTCTATATAGAAGTGTCAGAGATGAAAGAAAATTAGTAAAATGTATATGAAAATCTTTCTCCTGTCAGAGTCTGGGGCATGCCATGGGAACCAGAGTCAAGGCCCCGGCCACCCATGTGCGCCTTGAAATCGCGCAGATCCAGACCCAGCCAGCCCCACCCCCGTCAAGCCCTGCTGGGTGAGGGGTGCGGCCTGACATTCCCTGGCCCAGGCTGGGGGGTGCACCTTGAGGTCCCCTGGCCCGAGCCAGGGGGCATGGCCTGAGGTGCCCTGTCAAACCTCGCCAGGTGGGGGGTGCAGCCTCAGATCCCCCAGCCCGGCGCTGGAGCGGGGGTGCCGCCTGAGGTTCCCTGGCCTGGGTCGGGGCCTGGGTCTGGGGTGTGCCTTGAGGTCCCCCACCAATCCCCGTGGGTGAAGGGCGCGGCCTGAGGTCCCCCGTCAAGCCCCATGGGTGGGGGTTGTGTCCTGATGTCCCCATCAAGCCCCACATGGCGGGGTTGTGGCCTCAGGTCCCCTGTCCTGACGCCGGGGCAGTGGGCGCAGCCTGAGGTCCCCCGTTAAGCTCCGCTGGGCGGGAGATGGGGCCTGAGGTTCCCCATCAAGCCCTGCCGGGTGGGGGTGCAGCCTGAGGTCCCCTGGCCCGGCGCTGTGGCGGGGCATGGCTTGAGGTCCCCTGGGCTGGCGTCAGGGTGGGGGGCGCATCTGAAGCCCCCTGGCCTGGTGCCAGGGTGGTGGTCATGGCCTGAGGTCCCCTGTCAAGCCCTATGGGGGCAGGAGGTGTGCCACGCAGCCTCAGGTCCCTGCTGATTGATTGCTAAGGATCGTTATGGTAACTTGGCTCTCCTGTGGATGCAGCCATCTTGTTATGGTGTGATGGTCAATTTGCATATCCCCTCTTTATTAGATAGGATTATATTTACTTGGATCCTGTCTCTTTTTTTCTTGATGAGTTTGGTTAAAGGTTTATCTGTTTTGCTTATCTTTTCAAAAGAATTAGCTCTTGCTCTCTTTGATCTTATGTATTATTTTTTTAGACTCTTTTGTTTAGTTCCACTCTTTATTTCCTTTCTTCAATTCACTGTAGGCTTTGTTATTTTTCTAGTTCCTTTAGGCGATTGGTTAGATATTTTTTAATTTGAGATTTTTCTTGTTTCTTGAGGTTGCCTGTATTGCTATGAATTTCCCTTTTAGGACAGCTTTCTCTGTGTCAGATAGATTTTAGGTCAAATTTTATTTTCATTTGTCTCAAGGTATCATTTGATTTGTTCCTTGAATTCACTGTTTAGTAGCATGTTATTTATACTCCATGTGTTTGTGTGTTTTTCAATTTTCTTCCTTTAATAGATTTCTAGTTTCATATTATTGTGTTTGGAGAAGATACTTGATGTGATTTCAATCTTCCAAAATTTATTGAGACTTGTGTTTTATCCTTACCTGTGGCCTATCCTGGGAAATGTTTTATGTGTAGTTGAAAATAATATATGCTTTGTGTTGAAATGCTCTAAAAACATCAAGCCTATTTGGTTTAACATGTTATTTAAGACTGTTGTTTCCTCATTTTTCTGTCTGGAAGACCTATCCATTGATGTCAATGGAGAGCTAAAGTTCCCTGTTGTGACTGTATTACTGTGGATCTCTCCCTTTATGTCCATCAATAGTTGCTTTATGTATTCCCACATTGGATGCATAAATGTTTATGAGTTATAGCCTCTTGTTGGATTGATCTTTTTATCATTATGAGATGTCCTTCTTTGTCTTTTATAATAGTCTTTGTTTTAAAGTCTATTTTGTCTGATACAGATATTGCTATCCCAGTTTTTTTTGTACTATTTGCATGAAGTATCTTTTTCATTTTTTAGTTTCATCCCGTGTGTCTGTGAATCTCTAGTGGGTCTCTTCTTGTTTTTTCATCCATTCAGCCATCCTATGTTTTTTGATGGGAACATTAAAACCATTTACATTTAAAGTGATGATTACTAGGCCCATAGTTATTCCATTTTATAATTTATGTTTATGTTCTTTTTCCCCCTTCTTATCGAAGTTCTATTAACATTTCTTGGTGGTGAAGAACTCCTTTAGCTTTCACTTGTCTAGTAAGCTCTTTCTCTCTTTCAGTTTTAAATGATAGCCTTGTTTGGTAATCTTGGTTGTAGGTGTTTTCTTTTCATTACCTTGAATATTTTCTAATTCCTTCTGGCCTAAAAGTTTGTGTTGAGAAATATGTTAATAGTCTTACAGGAACCTCCTTGTAGGAAACTAAGTGCCTTTCTTTTACTGCTTTTAAGTTTCTCTCTTTTACTTTACTGTTCACCATTTCTTTTTTTTTTGAGTTGATAGATTCAGGATATATTTGAAGATAGAATCAACATGATTTTGTTTGACTGGATTTGGGATATGAGAGAAAGAACAGAATCATGAAGGACTTCAAGGATTTGGCCTGAGAAACTGGAAAGACAGAGTTGTCATTTATACTGAAATCGGTTAAATCTATAGCTAGATAAAAAAAAGTAAAGAGAGCCAACCAACACGGCTCAGTGACTGAGTGTTGACTTATGAACCAGGAGGTCACAGTTCCATTCCCGGTCAGGGCACACACCTAGGTTGCAGGCTAGATCTCCAGTGGGGGGGCATGCAGGAGGCAGCTGATCAATAATTCTCTCTCATCATTAATGTTTGTATCTCTTTCTCCCTCTCCCTTCCTCTCTCAAATCAATAAAAATATATATATATATAAGAAACTTCCTCAATCCTCTTAGCTGTTTAATATCAACATTTATAGTTATATTTCACTTTTTATTACTAATAGTGTTTATTTGTACCTTTTCTCTCTCGTTCTTATTACACAGAGTACCCTTTTTTTCTTTTTTCCTTGATCAACTCCATTAGA
>NW_006298958.1:26250-31828 GCF_000327345.1 Myotis davidii | reverse complement strand
AGTTGGTCAAATGTTAATTCCTTTACTGGAATCTCAAATAATTCAACCGGATCAGGCTCAAATTTCTTTTTCATAGTCAAACAACAGGTGAGGTCATGATACACCACAGGCACAAAATCTTTTGAAAGATGTACATCAAATTCCACAAAGGCTGCACCATGACTAGCAGCATTTCTTAAAGAAGCAATAGTATTTTCTTGAACTTTAGCAAGCTTAGCAGTTGTTGTAGAATTCCCCGCACCTCGATGTCCAACATCCAATGGTGTTCTTGGCTTCCAATACTTGGAAAATGAAGATTTCATGTCACAACTGTATCCCGGTAATGGCTTAATAATTATATAGTCAACTCTTACTTTGCCTATAGTTTGTCTGGAATTTCTGCTCATGATAGGAAGAGTGAGGACTCCAGCACTTTTCCCACTCTCATCAATGGTAGATGATAAGAAGCATGCTGTACCCACATGTCCAGGAAGAGTATCACACTGAACTACATGTTCACCGAGATCTTCCTCCAAAAAATCAAATATTAGTTCCAAATTATCTGGTTCTATTGTCTGTATGCTATATTCTGTCCAACGATCAGGCTATAAGCCACACCCACAATCCGGCTGTGAATGCTTGCACTTGAACTCAGTGGCGCTTATCGAGGATATCTCCAGTGTATTGGACATTTTGTGAAGAACAGTGGGAGATACCCTATCATCATCATCTTCCTCCAGACCTTCTAGTGTCAGCTTCACTCTAAATCTAGATTTTTTAAATTTCTTCTTGATTATAGAGACAGGAGGCTTTTCAGAATAATGCAAACGTAATCTTATTTCAGTCTGACATGTCAGCAATCCCGAATCCAAATTCTCAACACCATTGTGGATTCCAAATTGTCCATCGTCAATAATAATTTCACTTTCTAAAGGGGTTATTGATCGTGGTTGTAGATGAGTCTCCCACTTGTGAACTATGACTTGACATGGACCACCGATAGTCTTTGGTTCTAAAAAGCACCCTTTGAAGTAGCGATACTGAACTGATTCTCCTCTACTGAGTACAATGATTGCTTTCCAAAACACGCTTTCATCTGTCTCATTCTCTGGAAGGAGAGCCACAGCATTTTGAGGATTCCAGTTTCCCAAAGCATCACAGCTTCCACATATAGCAAAAGCTTCTCCTGGAAACAGAGTTCCTCTTATTTCAAAGGTAACCTGAGAAGGTGTCATTCTGATGGATTTATTTGAGGATGTTGTGCTGCCAGGTCCAGTGCCGCGGGCCGAGCTGCCAGGCTCCGGGCGTCCGCGCCTCGCCAGCGCTCCCCAAGGTGGCCCTAGGTGTCGCCTGGCTGCAGAAAGCGGCTGCGCTCAAACCGGTTTCAGCTGCTCCAGACCCTCCGTTCACTATTTCAGTTAGATGTGTCTTAGTTTGGTCTTCTTTGGGTTTATCTTGTTTTGGAATCTCTCTTCTTCCTGGACTTGGGTGTCCTTTCCATTCACCAACCTAGGGAAGTTTCCAGTCATTATTTATTCAAATAGTTTGTAGTCTTTTGCTCCCTCTCCTCTTTCTGGTACCCCTCTGATACAAATGTTGTTACTCTTGATATTATACCAGCGGTCCCTTAAACTATATTTATTTTAAAATTTTTTTTCTGTTTTGTTTGGGTGTTTTCTGCACCTTTACTGCTAATTGCATCCTCTGCCCTTAATTTCTTTTAGAGCAGTCTTTCTTTCATTTATTGTATTCTTTATTTCAGACTGGTTCTTTTTATGGATACTATGTTCCCTTTTATGCTTACTATTTCTTTGTTAAAGTTCTCCCTAAGTTCCTTGAACATCATATATAACCAGTGTTTTTTATATAATATATATTTTTTTTATTGATTTCAGAAAGGAAGTGAGAGGGAGAGAGAGATAGAAACATCAATGATGAGAGAGAATCATTGATCGGCTGCCTCCTGCATGCCAACTACTGGGGATTGAGCCTGCAACCTGGGCATGTGCCCTTGGCCTGAATCAAACCCAGGACCCTTCAGTCTATAGGCCGACACTCTATGCACTGAGCCAAACCGGCTAGGGCTAACCAGGGTTTTGAACTGTGTTTCAGGTAGACTGCTTGCCTCTATTTCATTAGTTCTTTATAAGTACCGCACGCTAACCGATTGCGCTACTGGAGCTCCTATTTCATTAGTTCTCTAGAGTTTTGTCTATTTCTTTCATTTCGGACATGTTTCTTTGTTCCCTCATTTTGTCTATGTTTCTGTGTTTCTGTGCATTAGGTAGGTGTTCTATGTCTCCCAGCCTGGGCAGGGTGGCCTTATGTAGTAGGTGTCCTGTGCAGCCCAGTGGCGCTTTATTCCTGATACCTGAGCTGAGTGCTCCAGGAATGTCCCTTGTGTGGGTTTTGTTTACGCACCTATTGCAGTTGAGCCTGGATTGCTGTTGGCTTATCAGTAGGTTGGATTGATCCTCAGGCTGACTGGCTGGTTGTCAGAATTGGCCATGACCACAGCACATGAGTTGCTGTGCGGGAGCTGACCCCACACTGGGATTTGCCTCCATGGATTCTGGTGTCTGTTGAGACCACTCTTTGGTTGTGCCACTTGTGGAGCTTATTGGATGGTGTTCTGTTGTCTTCTGAAGCCAGCATCAGGTGTGTTGGTTTGGAGCCTCTTGGGAGGGGCTTTGGTGAAGGCCTATGTCAGGGGCTTTCTGTGAATGATTCTGCACTCACAGAAAGTGATCTGTGCTGGACTTAGAAGTATGTGAGAGGGGCCACTGTGCAAACCAAGTCTCATTGCCTCCAGTATTATGCCTGGGCCAGTTCATCATAAGATAAGGCATAGGGTAACCTGAGTCCTGTTGCCACCTGCTGGCTGCCAGTAAGAATCACCTGTTGAAAGGGACTTGGTCTGTATGTGAGTTGGATGAGGCAGGGTGTTGGTGAGTCACCAAGGTGTGGGGAGTTAATTTCACTAGATTTATACAAATTCAGATTTGGTGCCAGTGCTGGTTCTTGGGCTACTCAGGAAAAGGCACAGGGCACCCTGAGGCTAGCCACTACCCACCTGCCATCTACTGACCTTTGAGAATTTATTTATTTATTTAAAAATATATTTTATTGATTTTTTGCAGAGGAAGGGAGAGGGATAGAGAGTTAGAAACATCGATGAGAGGGAAACATCGATCAGCTGCCTCCTGCACACCCCCTACTGGGGATGTGCCCGCAACCAAGGTACATACCTTTGACCGGAATCGAACCTGGGGCCCTTCAGTCTGCAGGCTGATGCTCTATCCACTGAGCCAAACCGGTTAGGGCCCTTTGAGAATTTTTAAGAAAGACTGCAGTGGGGTTTGAGGTTGACTGCCTGCTGCTTAACACATTGCGGCGGATCACGAGAATTCTCGCTTCATATTACACAGTGTTTTACAAAGTATCATATTTTAAAAAGATAGTAGCTTGTAAGAACATGTAATAAATAACTTCAAAATGCAATGGTTATTAAATTTTAAAGTGTGCCTTTAACATTTATGTAAAACGTTTTTTTTGTACTTGTTCAATAGAAACTTATCTGGCCACTGGGTAAAGCTAGTGATAAAACTACTGGTCCAACTACTGGTCCGCAGTGTGTTTAGTAGCTTCTGGCAGTATGCAACTTGGGTGGGGCAGGGTCTCAGGGATTCATCAGAGTGGAGGGAACAGAGATCACCAGGCTAATGCAGATTCCGATTTAGTTGTCTTGGGGGAGAGCTCAACATGGTTTCCACCCACTAGCCATGCAGGGGGTGGGCTCAACACAGACTGGTAGCTGTCCTTTCAATCATTGCCCTGAAACACACAAGTCAGTTTATCCCTATATGCCTCTCTGAGAGCCAGTTTATTCCTGTATATCCCTCTAAGAGTCCAGAGTGAGTGCCTGCGAGTGAGCAAGTCTGTGTGAGGGCTGTTTTAAGAGGACATCTGGCTTTCCCAGCGGTGTTCTTTCTCACCTGAATGGATGGAATACCCACTCATTTTCACAGCTAGGTGTTTTGGGGGCTTCTCTTCCCAGCACTGATGCTCTGGGCTGGGTAGCATGGTGTGCAGCTGGAACCCCTCGATCCTCAGGGAGGACCTTTGTAGCTGACATATCCTTTGGATTCTTCATTGCTGCCCTTCAATCATCACACAGGAGTGTTGAGGCAACCAGTTTTGTGTCTCTGCCTCTCCTACTAGGCTTGACATGGCTTCTTGTTTATATCCTTAGATTTAGGACTTCTGTGCAACTAGGCGTCAGATGGTTCTCCAGGTTGCTTGTTTATAATTTAGTTGTAATTTTGATGTTATGGGAGGAGGAGAGCACAGAGTTCACCGAGTCCATTGCCTTGTCTAGACCTTTCATTCATTTTGAATTTTATTTATTTCAGTCTTCTTCCTTTTCTTACCTATTCTGGCTAAGAGTTTTTCAGTTTTCCAAAAGACCCACTTAGTTGTATCAATTTTTTCCCTTCTCAGTTTTTAAATTTATACTCTAACCTTTATTATTTTCTTTCTTTTATTAACTTTGGTTGTAGTTTTTTCTTGTCTTTTTAGTTCCTTAAGATGTAATGTTAAATGGTTGATTTGAGTTTTTTATTCATTTTTAGCATTAGTATTGCTATAAATTTCCTTCTTAGTACCAATTTTGCTGTATCTTATAAGTTTTTGGTATGTTGTGTTTTCATTTTTATTTGCCTAAGGATCTATTCCAGCCGTGGGCAAACTACGGCCCGCGGGCTGGATCCGGCCTGTTTGAAATGAATAAAACTAAAAAAAAAAAAAGACCGAACCCTTTTATGTAATGATGTTTACTTTGAATTTATATTAGTTCACACAAACACTCCATCCATGCTTTTGTTCCGGCCCTCCGGTCCAGTTTAAGAACCCATTGTGGCCCTTGAGTCAAAAAGTTTGCCCACCCCTGATCTATTCTAATTTACCTTGAGATTTAATTGGTTAACAGTGTGTTCAATTTCCTTATATCTGTGAATGTTCTAATTTTCTTTCTACTATTGATTTCTAGTTTTGTTCCATTTTGGTGGTAAAAGATACTTGATATGAGTTCAGTCTTTTAAAATTTGTTGTCTTGTGACCAAACATGTGGTCATTCCTTGAGAATATTTCACATACATTTGGAAAAATGTGTATTCTGCTTTTGTTGCATGTTGTGTTATATATGTTGCTCTAAAGCATTGTTTAAATACTTGGTTCCTTATTGATATTCTGTATGGTGGTTTTGGATTGAGCTTATTATACTACAGGTTTTTTTCGGTCTCTTGTAACAACTTTTTTTCTTAAAGTGTATTTTGTCTGTTATTAGTTTTGCCACTCCAGGTCTCTTTTGGTAGTTATATGTGTGGAATATCTTTTTCCATCCTTTTACTTTCAACCCTTTTTAAAATCTTTGGGTCTAAACAGTGTTTCTTAGATTGTGTTTTTATTTTATTTTTATTTTTAATATATTTTATTGATTTTTTACAAAGAGGAAGGGAGAGGGATAGAGAGTTAGAAGCATCGATGAGAGAGAAACATCGATCAGCTGCCTCCTGCACACTCCCTACTGGGGATGTGCCTG